>NW_006922267.1:199006-201213 GCF_000298275.1 Orycteropus afer afer | reverse complement strand
TGCTTTTGAGTTGTGGTGCTGGTGAAGAATGCTGAAAGTACCGTGGACTGCTAAAAGAACTAACAGATCTGTCCTGGAGGAAGTGCAGCTGGAATGCTCCTTGGAAGTGAGATTGGCCAAACTTCGTTTCATTTACTTTGGTTATGTTGTCAGAAGGGATCATTCCCTGGAGAAGGATGTCATGCTTGGTAAGGTCGACAAAGGAGGGGAAGTCCCTCAACGAGATGGATTGACAGAGTGTCTGGCGTGATGGGCTCAAGTATAGCAGGGATCAAGAAGCTGGTGTGAGACTGGGAGGTGTTCGTTCTGCTGTGCATAGGGTCACTATGCGTCAGAGATGACTCGATGGCACCTAACAACAGCAACATAACATAATCAAGGTCATATACTGGCTTTCATGAACTTGTTTTAAATTTCTTCAGGTTCAAATTGAACTTGCATGTGAGAAATTGGAGGTCTGTTCCACACTTAGTTAGTTACTGGCTTTTCTCCGACTGATGATATCGAGCTTCTGTATTGCCTCTTTCCATAAATGTAATATATTGATTCTTGTGTATTCCGTCTTGTGATGTTCATATGTGTAATCACCATGAAGTTGTTAAAAAAGGTATTTGCATTGAATAAATCATTGGTCTTGCAAAATTCTCTTACACACTCACCAGCATCATTTCTTTCACCAGGCCATATTTTCCAACTACAAATGGTTCTTCTTTGTTTGCAACTTTTGCATTCCAATCACCAGTAATTACCAGTACAACTTAATTAATCAATTTCAGCCTGTAGAGGTTAATAAAAATCTTCAGTTTCTTCATCTTTGGCTCTAGTGGTTTGTGCATAAATTTGAATAACAATCATATTAACTGGCCTTCCCTTTCACCAAAGTTAATATTTGTCTAGTTAGTGGTTTACCCTCCCTTCATTTCCCACCCTTGGTAACCAACAAACAATACTTTTTTGTGTGTGATGAACTTTTTTGACTTTTTACAATAGTCTTTTCATACATTATTTGTCCTTTTGTGATTGACTAAGTTCACTCAGCATAATGTCCCCTAGGTTCATCCATTTTAAGAGATGTTTCACTGGTTCATTGTTGTTCCATTGTGTGTATGTACTGTAGTTTGTTTATCCATTCATCCATTGATGGGCATTTAGGTTCTTTCAGTCTTTTTGCTATTGTGAGTAGTGCTGCAGTGAACATAAGTGTTCATGTATCTGTTCATATCATAGCTCTTATTTCTCTAAGATATATACCTAGAATCAGGATTGCTAGATTATATGGTATTTCTATTTCTAGATTTTTAAGGAAACACCATACCATTTTCCACAGTAGTTGCAGTCCTATCAGCAGTGTATGAGGGTTCTAGCCTCTCCACAACCAAGTCAGCATTTGTTATTTTCTGTTTTCTTGATCTTTTGTATTATTGCTGAGATAAGATTATATTTCATTGATGTTTTCATTTGCATCTCTCTAATAGCTAATGAGGAGCTCTGGTAGCATAGTGCCTAAGGCACTTGACTGCTAACCAGAGGCTGGCAGTTCAAACCCACCAGCCACTCTTCAGAAGGAAGGTTGGACAATCTACTTCTGTAGTAGTATTGCCTCGGCAACCCAAGGAGAGGTTTCTATGAGTTGGGGCCGACTCAAAGGCACACAGCAACAACAACACAATAGCTAATGACTGAGCATTTCTTCATATGATGTTGGCTGCTTGAATGTCTTCTTTGGTAAAGTTTCTCTTCATGACTTCTGCCCATTTTTAAATTGGATTATTTGTCTTTTTGTTTTAGAGGTGTTGAAGTTTTCTATAAATTTTAGAGATCAGCCTCTTGTCCAATACGTCATTGCCAAAGATATTGTCCCAGTCTGTGGGTTCTCTTCTTATTCATTCGATGAAATCTTTAGTGGCACATAAGTCCCTTATATTAGGAGGTCTCAGTCATCTATTTTGTCTTCTGATGTTTGGGTGTTTTTAGTTCTCTTTCATAATGTGTCTATGCCATGTATTAGGTCCTCAAGTTTTCCATTTTCCTTTCTTTGATGATCTTTATAGTTTTATTTTTACATTCAGTTATTTGATTCAACTTGAGTTCACTTTTATACATGGTGTGAAGAGATTGGAACTGTTTCATTTTTCTACAAATAGATATCCAGTTTTGTCAACACTAATTGTTAAAGAGAGACTATCTTTTACCAATTTAATGAATTT
>NW_006922267.1:198171-198821 GCF_000298275.1 Orycteropus afer afer | reverse complement strand
ATGATTTTAAGTCTTTCTATCCATGAACATGGTATGTTCTTCCATTTATCTAAGTCTATTTTAGTTTCTTGTAGTAACGTTTTGTAGTTTTCTTTGTATAGACCTTTTTGTGTCTCTGGTTAGATTTATTGCAAAGTACTTTGTCTTCTGGGTGAATAGTGTAAATAATTTTTTTCTCCTCACTTCCTTTTCAGAGTTCTCTTTGTTTGTGTAGTAGAATCTGACCAATTTTTGTATGCTGATCTTGTATCCTGCTGCTTTGCTGAATCTTTCAATTACTTCCAGTAATTTTCTTGTGAGTTTTTTGGTTTTCTACGTATAGGATCATATTATCTGCAAATAGACATAGTTTTACTTCTTCTTTGTCAATTTGGATGATTTTTATTTCCTTTTTTAGCATATTGCTCTCACAAGGATTTCCAATACAATATTGAATAGGAGTGGTGATAAAGGGCATTCTGGTCTGGTACCCATTCCTAATGGTAATGCTTTCAGACTCTCTCCACTGAAAATAATGTTGGTCATTGCTTTTTTATACATGCCCTTCATTATGTTGGAGAATTTCCCTTCTATACCTATTTTCTTTATCATTGTTATCAAGAATGGATTTTGAATTTTGTCAAATGCCTTTTCTGCATTGAGTGACATGA
>NW_006922267.1:196779-197630 GCF_000298275.1 Orycteropus afer afer | reverse complement strand
CTTTTTACTTGTCAACCTTGGGTTTTCAGTCTCAGCAGCCAGCAGTTGTCTGAGTGAAGAAAAGCCTCTAGCTTCAGTGGTCCAGGATCTGGAGGCAGAGCTGAATCCCAAGGCTGAGGGGCTTTAACCCAGCCCCTAGAACCTGACACTTTGAAGTTGGACTTAAAGCCTCCAAATTGTAAGAATAAACTCCTGATTGTTAAGGCCACCCAATTTGTGGTATGTTTCCTGTCAGAGTGGCACTAGGTAACCAGAACACCTATATTCTTGACTAAGACTAGTTTGGGTAGAATTGATGTCAGTTCTTTTCTGAATGATTGATAGAATTTGCCAGTGAAGCCATCTCAAGAAGGACTTTTATTTGTTGGTAGGTTTTTTGTTTTTTGTTTTTAAATGATTTGTTCAATTTCTCCTTATGTTAGGACCCTGTTCAAATTTTCTATCTCAGTCTGTGCTAGTTTAGATAGGTAGTGTGTTTCTAGAAATATATCCATTTCTTCTAGGCTTTCAAATTTGTTGGAATACAGTTCCTCACAGTATCATGTTATTATCCTTTTTATTTCCGCTTATTCTGTTCTGATGTTGCCCATTTCAGTTCTTATCCATGCCATTTGCATCCTCTCCTTTTCCTTTGTTCGATTTGCCACTGCTTTGTCAATTTTATTATTTTTTTCAAAGAACCAACTTCTAATCTTGCTTTTCTCTCCATTGTTTTTCTGTTTAATATAATACTACTGGAATCATTACTATTTCTCTTTTTTTTTTTTCTGGTTACTATGCTTATTTTGCTGCTCTTTTCTAATTTTTGGAGATGTTGGGTTAAGGTGTTGATTTTGGCTCTTTTTTTTTTT
>NW_006922267.1:189517-196504 GCF_000298275.1 Orycteropus afer afer | reverse complement strand
GTTACCTCTTCCCTGTGTCCATCCCTCCATGCCCTCCTGCCCCCTGAACTGTCTCCCTGTGCATAAATAGTCCTTCTTTCTCTCATGATTGTTTTCTCCAAAGAGTATATCTACCTCAATATTACCTAGTATTTTTAAGAAGAGTGTTATTTAATTTCCATATATTTGATTTTGTTTCTTTGATCTTTCTAATGTTAATTTCTAATTTTATAGCCTTTTGATCTGAGAAGATGCTTTGCAATATTTTGATGTTTTTAAAAATTTACTGTAGCTTGCTTTGTGGCTTCACATATGGTCTTTTCTGAAGAATGCTCTATGAATGTTAGAAAATAATGTATATTGTGCTGTTTTGGGGTGAAGTATTCTGTATTTGTATATAAGATCAAGTTGGTTGATTATGTTATTTAGTTATTCTGTTCTCTGCTGTTTCTTTCTAGTTCTATCCTTCATTGAAAGTAGTGTATTAAGTTTCCTACTCTCATTTTGGAGTGATGTATTTTTCTTTTCAATTCTATTACAGTTTGGTTTTGTGTTTTGGCGCTTTTTAATGGGATGCATAGATATTTATTATGGTTATGGCCTCTTGTTCAATTGATCATTTAATCATTATATAACTTATTTCATTGTTTCTGGTGCTGGCTGCTACCTTAGAGTCTATTTTATCACAAATTAAATTGTCACTTTAAAAAAAATTATTGTGCTTTGGGTGCAAATTTACAAATCAAATTTGTTTTGCATTCAACAGTTTATGCACATTTGATTTCATGCCCAGATTACCATCCCCAGTCATAACAAACTCTCCCCCACTTCCATCCCTGTCACTAACCCATCCTCGTGCCCTTCTTAAACTATACATTCCTGTCTGTCTAGTTTTCCTTGCATGTGAATGATGCCCCTCTGGTGTCTCATGTCTGATTGTTCTCAGGGTTGCATCTCCCTAAGAGTAGGAGAATGCATCACCCTGAGGTAGGTGTTCTGCATGTAATTCTTTCTACTATTGGGCTGAGAGCCAATCCATGGGAGTAAGTCCACTTCTAGTCCTGAAGGGTAACCTGGGGCCATAGTCTTGGGGTTCCACCATACTCTGTGAGACCAGTAATTCTGGCCATTTTTGTGTTTTTGAATTTTGTTCCACATTTTTCCTTCCACTATATCCAGGATCTCCTATTTTAATCCCTTTTTGAGTGGCTGGCATTGTTAGCTGGACACCATCTAGTTCTTCTGGTCTCAGGGTCGAGAAGGCTGAGGTCCTCGTGGTCCATCTTATCCTTGGACTAGTTGTTTCCGTATACCTTTGACTTTCTTTACTCTTCTTTGATTCAGATGAGAGGAGACCAAAGGTTGTGTTATATGGCTGCTCAAAAGCTTTTAAGACACCAGTCACTACTCACCAAAATAGGTTGTGGAACAAGATTTTTATGTACTATGTTGTGCCAATTGGGCCTGGTGTCCCACAATACTATGGTCCTGAGTTGGCAGGCCTAGTGGTTCTTTCTCCCAAGGTGTTTGGTTGTCTCTGCGGGATTACTCCAACTCTGTCTTTTGTTGCTTCTGTAATGATTGTGGTTATTTTGTATCACTAGTATCTATGCAAGATTATCTTCAGCTAAATGTACCATTGGTCTAGAGTACATTCTTGTTCACTGACTCCCATCTTATCTTTTCAGTTGTCTATATATTTATCTGTAGCCTGGTATTTGGTGTTAGTGTTAATGCATTATTGTGCATATACTAGTAATAGCTTCTGCTGTCTGTATCTTGTGTGTACATTTTGCTGAACTCCCTTTCCCCAATGTTATCATGCTGGTCACAGACTCTTTCCATATGGCACTCCCCTTACCCAAATCAGCGTGTGGCCCCCAACTAGTCTGAAAATTTCCTTCATCTTCCCTCCCATCTCTGATAACTTACAAAGTGAATTCCCTTCCTTAAGTAAACCCTTCCTTGACTTCTTACAATAATGCACTCATACAGTATTTGTCCTTCTGTGATTGACTTATTTCACTCAGCATAATGTCCTCCACATTCATTCACAGTGTGAGATGATTGGTGTATTCTTCATTACTCTTTAATGTAGCATAGTATTCCATTGTGTCAATGTACCATAATTTGGTTATCCTTTCATGTGTTGATGGGCATTTAGGTTGCTTCCATCTCTTTGCTAGAGTGAATTGTGCTGTGATGAATATGGGTGTGTGTATGTCTGTTTGTGTCCTATCTCTCACCTCTATAGGATATATTCCTAGTAGTGGAATTGCTGTTTCAAATGATATTTCTATTATTTTCAATTTTTAAGGACACACCATACCTCTTTTGCATAATGGTTGTACCATTTTACAGTCCCACCAGCAGTGTATGAGAGTTCCAATCTCTCCACAACCTCACCAGCATTTGTTATTTTTTGTCTTGTTGAACTTTGCTATTATTGCTGAAGTAAGATGATATCTCCTTGTTGTTTTGATTTATATCTCTCTAATGGGTAATGATCATGAGCATTTCCTCATCTGTTTGTTGGCTGCCAGTGTATCTTCTTTAATGAAGTGTCTGTTCATGTCCTTTGCCCATTTTTCAATAGGGTTGTTTGTCTTTTTCTTTTTGGTGTTGAGGTGTTGAAGTTTTCCCTAAATTTTGGAGATAAGTTCTTTGTCAGATATAGCCAAAGCATCATAGCCAAATATTTTTTTTTTTTCCCAATCTGTAGGTTCTCTTTTACCCTTTTGGAGAAGTCTTTCGAAGAACATAAGAATTTAATATTTAAAAGGTCCCAGTCATCTTAGCTTCTCTTCCACTGCCTGAACATTTGGGGTTATGCTTAATAGTCTATTTATGCCCTCGATTACGGCCCCTAGATTTGGCCCTGTTTTATCTTTGATGAGCTTTATAGTTTTGGGTTGTCCATTTAAGTATTTGATGCAACTTGAGTTTGTTTTTGTGTATGGGGTGAGGTATGGATCTTGTTTCATTTTTCTAAAAGCAGATATTCAATTTTGCCAGTACCATTTGTTAAAAAGGCTGTCTCTCCCCCATTTAATGGGTTTTGGTCCTTTGTCAAAGATCAATTTCCCATAGATGGATGAGTCTAGTTCTGGGATTTCAATTCTGTTCCATTGGTCTATCTGTTTATCATAGTATCAACACCATGCTGTTTAACTGCTGTGGCTGTATAGTAGGTTTTCAGATCCAAGAGTGTGAGGCCTCCTACTTTGTTTTTCTTCTTCAGCAGTGCTTTGCTTATCCGAGGCCTCTTTCATTTCCATGTGAATTTAATATTTGTTTTTTCCATGTCATTAAAAAATGTTGATGGTATCTGGATTGGGATTGCATTGAACATGTAGATTGCTTTGGGTAATATTGATATTTTCACAATATTCACTCTTCCTATCCATGAACAAGGTGGGTTCTTCCATTTATGTGGACCCCTTGTAGTTTCTTGTAGTAGTGTTTTGTAGTTTTCTTTTTATAGATCTTTTGTGTCTCTGGTAAGATTTATTCCTAGATATTTTATCTTTTTTGTAGCTATTGTAAATGGTATTGTTTTTTTTTTTTTTTTTTTTTTTTTTTTTCATAGGTCTCTTTGTTGATGTGGAGGAATCTGACTGATTTTTGTATGTTGATCTTGCATTCTACCACTCTGCTGAACCTCTCTATTATTACCAGTAATTTTTTTGCTGAGTCTCTTGGGTTTGCTGTGTATAGAATCATGTCACCTGCAAATAGAGATAGCTTTACTTCTTCTTTGCCAGTTTGGATGCCTTTTATTTCTCTTTCTTGCCTTACTGTGCTGGCTAGGACTTCCAGCACAATTTTTTTTAAATGCATTTTATTGAAATACAATTTATGTACAGTGAAATACACAGCACTAAAATGACATGAGTCAATGCATTCTTTTTTTTTTTTTGCAGTGTTCCCTCCCATCCCCTCCCACCCCTGGCAACCCAACAAAGAGTTTCCCTTCATATATAAACCTTTCCTTGACTCTCCACAACAATGAACTAATATTATATTTGTCCTTCTGTGATTGACTTATTTCACTCAGCATAATGTCCTCCAAGTTCATCATATTATGTGGGGTTCTGCAGGTTCTACATTATTCTTAAGTGCTGCATAACATTCCATTGTGTGTATGTACCATAGTTTGGTCATCCACTCTTCCGCTGATGGGCACACAGGTGGTTTCCATTTTTTTGCTATTGTAAATAGTGTTGTGAGGAACATGAGTGTACATATATCTGTTCCTGTCCTGGGTCTCACCTCTCTAGGATATATACCTTATAATGGGATTGCTGGGTCAAATCCTATCTCCAATTCCATTTTTCTAAGGAATCACCATACAGCTTTCCACAGTGGTTGTATCACTTCACAGTCCCACCAGCAGTGTATGAGAATTCCAACCTCTCCACATCCCCACCAGTGTTTGTTATTTTCTGTCTCGTTGAACCTTGTCATCAGTGCTGGGGTGAGATGTATCTCATTGTTGTTTTAATTTGTATCTCTCTGATGGCCAGTGATCATGAGCATCTCTTCATGTATTTGCTAGCCACCTGAATGTCTTCCGTGGTGAAATGTCTATTCATGTCCTCTGCCCATTTTTCAGTTGGATTATTAATTCCTTTGCTATTGAGGCGTTAGGGTTTTCTATAAATCTTAGAGATAAGTCCCTTGCCAGATATGCAATTATTGGCACATATGAATTTGTTGCTGTCATTTTTTGTTATGTGCTTTTTCATGGAGTCAATTTCTTTGTTCCATATAATTTTCTTTTGTTTATGAATGATGTTATCACTTTCTTCATTGTTATTGTTTTAGTATTTGCTAAATATTTGTGCTGGTCCTCTTTTTGATTCTTATGTGAAGGTTTATCAATTTTTCTTTGAGGTTACCCTGTGATTTATAGCTCTCTTCCCAAGTTTAGAACAGTCCATTCTAACTTATAGTTGTCTTGACTTCCCTACCATCTAGAAGTTCTGTAACTACACAGTTTTTTTTCTTCTTTTTGGTTTGTAGTTGTCCTCATTTGCCAATTGATGTCTCTGATTCCCTGTTTACAATCTTGTAGGCTTCTTTAGTTTGGATACTTCCATAGCTGGGTTGATTTCCGGGTTATATCATCATGCATGTTAATGGTCTATTGTTGTTGGCTGTTGTTGACTCTGTCCAAGGGGCTCCCTTTAGCATCTCTTGTAAGGTTGGTCTGGTTTTAACAAATTCCTTTAATTTCTGTATATCTGGAAATATCCTCATTTCACCATCATATTTGAGGGACAATTTTACTGGGTAATTATTCTTAGTTGGAAGATTTTCTCTTTCAGGGTTTTATATATACCATCCCATTGTCTTCTCACCTGCATGGTTTCTGCTGAGAAATCCGAGCTTAGTTTTATTAGTTGTCCCTTGTAGGTAACTTTTCATTTATCCCGTGCTGCTCTCATGATTCTTTCTTTGTCTTTGGTTTCGGTGAGTTTGATGATGATATGTCTTGGTGGTTTTCTTTTGGGGTTTATCCTGTGTGGGGTTCATTGAACTTCCTGAATTTTCATTTTTCATCATACCAGGAAAATTCTCTTCCAACAAATCTTTGACAATTTTCTTTGTGATTTTATTTGTCTCTTGCTTTTCTGGAATTCCGATTACAAGTAGGTTGTTCCTTTTGATGGTATCCCACATGAACTTTAGGCTTTCTTCATTTTCTTTTGCTTTTTTTTTTCCTGATTTATCCCTTTCCAAATATGTATTCAAGCATTTTCTTTCAATCTCACTAATTCCGTCTTCCATTGATTCAATTCTACTCCTTTGTCCATTCATTGTCTTACTTATTTCTGAAAATTTAATATTAATCTTCTGGATTTCTGTGTGTAGATTTTGTATCATTTCTAATTTTTCATTTATTTTGTCACTTTGTTGTATTTTTGTTCAAAATTGTTATAGGGTTTTCTGTGCTTTCCTCAATTTTGTCAGTGTTTTCCTTGATCTGCCTCTCAATTCACTGAAGATACCTAAATATATTTCTTTTGAATTCCTTATCAGGGAAATCCAATGCTGCATCTTCCTCAGTGATGTGTTTTGGGTCTGTATCTTGGTCCCCTGTTTCTCCTGCTTTATCTTATTTCTTTGTGTGGACTGTGATGCTCTGTTTTCTCCAAAGCATTGTGACTTTTTTGTGTTTATATTTAATTGGTGATTGTATTTTGGACTGACTTGCCCATGATTTTCATTTTCTTTGTTTTGTTTGTTTGTTATCTATACAAGAGGGTACTGTGCTGTGCTCCTCTATTCAGTAGTTGACAGCACTTATACACTCACTACCTGTCTCCTTTCCTGTTATCAGCCTCTCGTACATCCCTGCCGAACTTGGCACACAGAGCCTATTCTTAGGTCCCTGGAATCTGAATGAGAATGCTGCCATTTTAAAATCCAAAATGGTTGCCACTAGTAAAGATTCAAAATAGCTGCATCCTTGGACTTTAAATATCCAAAATGGCCACTGCTTGTAAATATCCAAAATGGGTGTGCCCTTGGTCATTTTAAATATCCAAAATTGCCACTGCTTGTAAACAACCAAAAAGGCTACACACACTGGACAGTAGAAAGTCCACAACTCAGGTTGTCTCCATCCTTGCTGTTTCCCTTACTAGTCATAGGCCACCAGGGCATTTGTCTCTGCAGCCCTTGGTGACCAGGGATGATCTTTAGGGCAATTCTCAGGTCCCAGCACCACTTAGAAACATTCAGGGTGTTGGTCCCATCAGAGTAGCTAACAGTCTGCAGCTACGACCATCTCTGTACTCACTGTTTTCCCACTAGTTGGTGCCTAATCCACTTCTGTATAGTCCCTTTCCAACCTCAGGGCTTTAGGATTATCTTCTGTATCTGTCAATTGGTTTCTCTTTCATTCTTGAAGAGGTTCTGTGTTGCTTGTCTCCCTATCCCTCCATCTTACCGGAACCAATAGTGTTAAATAGAAGTAGTGTTAGAAGCCCTCTGTGTCTG
>NW_006922267.1:185933-188397 GCF_000298275.1 Orycteropus afer afer | reverse complement strand
TTTGGCTGGTCCTGTTTGAGTGAGTGGGCTGCTGAATGTAGTTATGATTGTAGTTATGATGTAGTTATGATGGTGAGATAGGTAATTAACTCCATGGTGGAATCTACTGGAGCACCTGAGTAGCTGCTTTAGGCATGTGGGCTGCTTCCAGTATGTAAAAAGCAACTTTGAGGAAGGTCTCCAGGTTTTGACATGCTTAAACCCTGCATGTAGCTGAATCATTGTTCAGCAGCCTGCCATGATGCTGATCTTGGGACTTTCAATGGACTTGAATCAATGACCTGCCATGTTGTTTGGTAACATTGGGACTGTGCCTTTTTACTTGTCAACCTTGGATTTATTACCCACAGCAGCCAGCAGATGTCTGAATGAAGAGATGCCTCTAGCTTCAGTGGGTTGGGATCAGGAGGCACACCTGAAGCCCAAGTTCAAGGGGCTTTCACCCAGCCCCTAGAGCCTGGTGCCTGGAACTCAGACTTCTAACCTCCAAACTTGTAAGAGATTAAACTCCTGTTTATTAAAGCTATCCTATTTGTGGTACATTTCTGTTAGAGTGGCATTAGTTAATGAAAACAGAATATGGTACTGAGAGAATGGGGTTCTCCTCTGACAGATGCCTAGAATGTGGAATCAGGAGTGGAACACATCCTTGATCTGAGATCCCTGTGCTGAGATACTGGCAGAGAGACACCAGCAGAGAGACACTGGCATGAGAGACAGCAATAGCAGAGCCCAGAAACCAGCATGAGACAGTGACAGTCTTACCAGCTCACAGAAGACAAAGCTGGATGCCATTGGGTAGGCAGCTTCCTGGTGGAATGGGTTGCCTTTGGGTATTAATTGGTAGAAGTGACTGGCATGAGATCAAGTAGCAGATTGGCCAACCCACAGATCAAGAAAGTTAAGTGTCCATTGGACAGGAAGGTTCCTGGCAGAGTGGGTTGTCCTCAGGCATTAATTGGCAGAAGTGGAGGGACCAAAAAAACTGGAAACTGAGCTGCCTCATCCTCAAGGATAGGACCATGGCCTTTAGGGGTAGAACCACCACAGCCCCCTAGGTTGCAAAGAGTCAGACCCTCACCAACTTGGTTCTGGAGTGTGGAGCTGCTCATTCATGTGGGCCAGTGGGATGGAGCCACAGCTGCTGCCCAAGAGCCCAACAGTGAGGGGGCAGGACTGCCATGTCCAAGAGGTAGAGAAACAGGGCCCACCAGGCCAAGGGGCTGAAGTCACCACTCAAAGGAACTAGGGCACTGGGAACACCTAGTGAAGGAGATCTTTACAGATGTCACCCAATGAAGATCTGTACAGGTGCCAAATTGACAAGGGGTAGAATTATAGTAGAGAAGGTTGTATGTCAACTTGGCTGGGCCTGGTTGAGTGGCTGTTGTTGTTATGTGCCTTCAATTTGGACCCAACTCATAGCAACCCTACCCTGAGTTTCCGAGGTGGTATCACCAAAGAAGTAGATTGCCCAACCTTCTTTCTGAGGAGTGGCTGGTGGGTTTGAACCGCCAGCCTCTGGTTAGCAGTCAAGTGCTTTAGGCACTATGCTACCAGAGCTCCTAGTTGAGTGGTTAGACATCTGGATGTAGTTATTCCTCATGGTGAGACTGGTAATTAACTCCATGGTGGAATCTACTGGAGCAGCTGAGTACGTGCTTTAGGAATGTGGGCTGCTTCCTGTATATGAGAAGCAACTTTGTGGAAGGTCTCCAGCATGAGTAATGACATGCTTACACCCTGTATGTAGCTGAGTCATTATTCAGCAGCTTGCCATGTTCTGCTGATCTTGGGACTTTCAATGGACTTGAATCAATGGCCTCCCATATTGTTTGGTAACATTGGGACTGTGCCTTTTTACTTGTTGACCATGGGTTTGTCAGTTTCAGCAGCCAACAGCTGCCTGAGTGAAGAGATACTTCTAGCTTCATTGGGCTGGGAGCAAGAGGAAGAGCTGAAGCCCAAATCGAGGTGCTTTCACCCAGCCTGGAGAGCCTAGCACCTGGAACTTGGACTTCTAACATCCAAAATTGTAAGAGAGTCAACTCCCATTTGTTAAAGCCATCCCACTTGTGACATATTTCTGTTATAGCAGCACTAGGTAACCAAAATATGTACTTTGCTGTGCTTTCATTGGGTGCATAGATATTTATTATTGTAATGTCTTCTTGGTCAGTTGACCCTTTTAGCATCATATAGTTTCCTTGTTTGTGCCTTGTGCTATTTTTCACCTGGAAGTTTATTTAATCAGAAATAATATTGCCAATCCCATTTTTGTTGTTGTTGTTGTTGTTGCCATTACCTTGTTATATGTACTTACTCCATCTTTAAGTTTGAAATTGTTTATATCTTTGTGTCTAAGGTGAGTCTCTTGTAGGCAGCATATCAATGGATCTTCTTTACTT
Source organism: Orycteropus afer afer (assembly GCF_000298275.1). Taxonomy (NCBI): domain Eukaryota; kingdom Metazoa; phylum Chordata; class Mammalia; order Tubulidentata; family Orycteropodidae; genus Orycteropus; species Orycteropus afer. The sequence goes on along the minus strand of NW_006922267.1, from coordinate 185,989 downwards.
ATCCAATCTGCCACTCTCTTTCTCTTGACTCGTGCATTTAGTCCATTCACATTGAG
>NW_006922267.1:183877-185833 GCF_000298275.1 Orycteropus afer afer | reverse complement strand
TTATATGTACTTACTCCATCTTTAAGTTTGAAATTGTTTATATCTTTGTGTCTAAGGTGAGTCTCTTGTAGGCAGCATATCAATGGATCTTCTTTTCTTATCCAGTCTGCCACTCTCTTTCTCCTGACTGGTACATTTAGTCAGTCCACATTGAGTGTAATTAGTGATAGGTATGAATTCATTGCTGTAATTCTATTGCATTATCATTATTATTATTGTGTTGTTGGTGATTTCCTTATTGCAAATATTTTTCTGTGCTGAGGCTATTTTGTTATCAAGTGTTTCTTCTCTTTTGTTCGTTATTGTTGGTTTTGTGCTTACTAAGCTCATGTGTTTTTCTTCTTTCTGAGTTTGCTTAGGAGGATTGTTAATTTTCTTTCTGGTTACCCTGAAGTACTTTCTTAGCTCCCTTAGTTTGGGACAGTCTGTTCTATAAAGACATTGTCCTGTCTTTCTCACCATTTGGAAGTTTTGTAATTAAAACTTTTATTCCCTTTTTTTTGCTTTGTTGCTGGTGTTGTCTGCAGTTTGACTCTCTTATTTCTCTGTATACATTATTTTATGGGCTTATTTTGAACATCTATGATAGTGAGTTTGGTTTTTGGCTTTATTTCTGGTTTTGTTTCTAAGTGATGATGTCAGGTATCTTGATTTTAATTTGTTCTCTGTTGTGGGTTCTCTTTAGCTTTTCTTGTAGGGTTGGTCTGGTTTTCCCAAATTCTCTTAATTTCTGTTTTTCTGAGAATTTCTTGATTTTGCCTTCATGTTTGAGGGTCAATTTGACTGGATATAGAATTCTTGGTTGGCAGTTCTTTTCCTTCAAGGTTTTATATATGCCATCTCATTGACTTCTTCCCTGCATGGTTTCTGCTGAGAAATCAGAACTTAGTTGTATTGGTTATCCTTTGTAGGTAGCATTTTAGTCTATTTTTGTCTTTGTGCCTAAGTTTTGTGCCTTGTAGATGGATCATGGTTTTTAATTCATTGTTTCACTCTCCGTCTGTTGACTGGTGCATTTAATCATTACTTTCAGTGTAATTATAAACAAGTATGCATTTATTGCTGTAATTTTTTTTGTATGGTGCTGATGATTTCCTTGTTTCATATAATTTTATATGCTGAGCTCATTTGTTTATGCATTTTTTGTTATTTACTTTGGTGTTACTCTTTCAGTATTTGCAAGATATTTAGGAATTTCCTCTTTTTTACATTGATGATAAAGTTTATCATTTTCTTTGAGGTTACCCTATAATTTATTATTTTCTTCCCAAGTTTAAAACAGTCTATTTTATCTGTGTGTGTGTGTGTGTGTGTAATTAGGGAGAAAATTTACAGAGCAAATACACTTTCCACACAGCAGATCACATACACTTTGTCTCATGACATCGACCACAATTTAGCACAATACAACATCTCCTCTCCCACTTCCTCCTGTTAGGTACCACTTTCCTGTGACCATAACTCCATGCACTCCTCCCCCCTGAGCTGTCTCCCTGTGCCTGAGCAGCCCTTCTTTCTCTCTTGCTTGTTCTCTCCAAGGAGTGTATCTACCTCAGGTAAATGATCAACTAGTATGCCTGTCTACTGCTTGGATGGAAGCCACAGGTTTGCATTCAATTCCAGAGCTGAAGGACAGCTAGGGGCCATAGTCTCAGTGGTTCCACTAGGCTCCATCGGGCCAGCAAACCTGTTCCCTGCTTTTTTTTTTCCAAATGATTTTGAGTTTTGTTCCACATTGTTTCACCTGTCTATCCAGGATCTCCTACAAAGATCCTCTTCCAAGTGATTGACAGTAGTAGCGGAGCATTGTCTATTTCTTTTGGTCTCATAGTCGTAAAGGCTGCAGATCGGATAATGTACCAGTCGCTAGGCCTGATTGTTTCCATGCATCTTTGGTTTTCTTCATTCTTCTTGGCTCTGGATGAGGAGAGACCCATCATTGCATCTAGATGGCAG
>NW_006922267.1:182838-183707 GCF_000298275.1 Orycteropus afer afer | reverse complement strand
ACACATAAAGTTATTGGACCACTGTCTGCCAAGCCTATACATGTTCTTGGGTGCACTCTCCACTTCATATAGATACCTAGTATTTCAGCCTGTCCACCCATCTATCCACCCATATACCCGCGTTGACTTTCACTGAGCATGCCCCGTACTATATGTGCAAAAGGGTTCATCTTTGTTGTCTGTACTTCCTATGAACCTCTCTATGTCTTTCTCTTCCTCAACTCCACTATATTGATCAGTCACATTTGGTACATTGCCTTTTTTTTTCACCCAAATCAAAACTTATCTCTATCTATCTAACAGTATTCCCTCCCCTCCTCTACCACCACTGGTAACCAACAAAGAAAATGACCTCCCATAGATAAGCGTTTCCTTGACTATTACAATAACGGACCGATACAATATTTGTCCTTTTGTGATTCACTTATTTCACTCAGCATAATGTTCTCCAAGTTCATCCATGTTATGTGGTGTTTTGCAGATTCTACATTATTCTTTAGGATTGCATAGTATTCCAATGTGTGTATGTACCATAGATTGGATATCCATTCCTCAGTTGATGGACACGTAGGTTGTTTCCATGTTTTGGCTATTGTAAATAGTGCTGCGAAGAATATGGGTGTGCCTAAGTCTGTTCTTGTCATGGTTCTCACTTCTTTAGGATATATAACTAGTAATGGAATAGCTGGGTCAAATGGTATTTCTAATTCCAACTTTTGAAGGAATCACCATACTGCTTTCCACTATGGTTGTACCATTTTACAGCCCCACCAACAGTGTATGAGAGTCCCAATCTCTCCACATCCTCGCCAGCATTTGTTATTTTCTGTCTTGTTGAACTTTGCTACTAGTGCTGGAGCAAGATGGTA
>NW_006922267.1:177697-178586 GCF_000298275.1 Orycteropus afer afer | reverse complement strand
TACCTAAATATAATTCTTTTGAATTCCTTATCAGAGAGTTCCAATGCTGCTTCTTCTTCAGGGATGTGTTCAGGGTCTGTATCCTGTTCTCTTGTTCCTACCACTTTATCTTGCTTATTTGTGTAGACTGTGATGATCTGTTGTTTCTGAGGTTTTGTGGTATTGTTTTAAGATCTCTGTTAATTGTTTGTGAAGAGCAGTCAAGGGTGATTCAGGCTCTTCTTGGTGGTTTTTTTATCATTGGCCCTTTGGGGGAGAAAGAGTTGCTGGCTCTTGCTCAGTATGTGAAGTTGCAGGAGGTTTGGGTGTACTTGTATCTTATGAGGGCTCTTGCTGTCTCCCAGTCAGTTAGGCAAAAATTACAATTGAGTAACCATCTAAAATACTATAAGCACATTGACAAGAAATACACCCTGAAATCACACAGGACTAGTAACTCAAAAGAAGAAAAAGTGGGGGAAAGAAGAAGAAAATAGATAAATCTGCAATATCTGGGGATAGGTCACTGAGAGTAGAAAGGTAGAGAAGGAGAATAATGAATAAAGAAAATGAACAAAGAAAGAAACCAACAATACAAAAGAAAATAAAAGCAAAAGCAGAACAAATGAAAATAAAATAAAACAAAACAAAAAACCAACAAGGGACAGGGTTAACCACGACAGAAAGAAGAAGAAGAAGAAAAACGAAGGTGCAGACTAGGACCATTTCAGTCTTGCAGTGCACTTCCAGAGAGTTGTTAAGGTTACTGGAAAGGAAAACCTCTTTTTAAGTCCCTGGAATCTGGTAGAGCGCTGTCTATTTATGTTGTCACTAGCTGCTGGTTACGTGTTGATTTGTTTTGTCTTGGTTTTATGGTTTAATATTTTGAAGAGGTGAAGCTGATGTTTTA
>NW_006922267.1:176933-177597 GCF_000298275.1 Orycteropus afer afer | reverse complement strand
TATTATTATTATTATTATTATTGATTCAAGTGTGTTGGGTCACTCTGCTGTTTTCTTTGTGGTGGTAAAATCCCCATGTGTAGTGTGTATATGTGCTTCTGTTTGTCGTAAAGAGGGTTTAGAGTTTGAAGTGGGAGGTTTTATGGTAATTGGCTGAATATATTTTCTTCTATTGATTGAGTGAAGATATTGGTGGAGAAGGTGGGAGCGGAAGAAGGAAGGCTTGGTGTTGCTAGGGTCGTTTTCTAGGGCTTTGAGCAAGCTATTTTTGATGATGTTTTTATTTGCAAGACTGCAGCTCAACCTCAGGAAAGATTCTTATTATTAGAGTGTTGCAGATTTCTGCCAATTGCAGGCACACCCAAAGATCCCGCCTCCATGGCCCCACAGCACCAAAGAACGACTCCAAGGCAAAAATCCCGGGAGTGCAGTTTCTTCCCTCTCCTTGTTCCCTCTGCCTGCGGTGCTGACATAATCCCTCCAGATTGCTAATGGCCGGCTCTGGAGTTTGTCTGTGATACTGCCCAGCTGTGATGCCAAAGATGCACGCAGTTTCAGCTGTATTATTGTCAGGGGAGTACCCACCAGTGACCTGCGGTCCCAATCTCTGTGACAAAGAAAAGCACGATGTCTCCCAGTCTGACCCCAGTCTACTCTGTGACCC
>NW_006922267.1:173573-176405 GCF_000298275.1 Orycteropus afer afer | reverse complement strand
TTTAAATCATCTTGACTTCCTCTCCATTTGGGAGTTCTGTAACTATGCTACTTACTACCTCTTTCTGCTTTGTAGTTGTCTTTGTTTACAAACTGATGTTTCTGATTCCGTGTTTTCAGTCTTGTAGGATTGCTTTATTTTGGATACTTCTATTTCTCTGTTGGTTTCTGGGTAATATTTTCAGATGTATTAATACTATAGTGTCTTAATTTGAAAATAATATGGTATTTTTAGTAATGTTTCAAAATTTCTGCCTCAATAATTTATACACCCTTACTCCTTTTTCTGGAATACTAAAAAATACAATTATCAAATTGTCTTTTGCAATATGAATCACTTACTTGCCATTTGGGTGCATTCTATTAGTGTTTTTCAGTTCTCCTTTGGTCCCAAATATTTTAATCTACATTTGTAAAAATACTACAGTTTATAAGTTAATTTTGTGTAGTTCTTTTTTCTTTTTTTAATCACAAATCTAAATAATATCAAACTTATTTTCAGTATGGTAATGAAATTGCATTAGACAAAAGATTAAGACTATTACATCTTAGAGAGACTAGCTCATCCTGGTATGCCTGGAACTTCCTGCGTCTTAGCACTGGAAGTCAGATGTCAGCATTGAGAAAACCAGGATGACTGGTTACCATAACTCTATATGGGTCTCCAATCATGTTTACATCTCTACCTCTTTTTGTGGTAATATAAATTATATACTAATAACATGGAATCATTTAGTTACCATAATTCAGGGAGCAAATTGTACTTAAGACTATAAGCTTCACTTATTTTCTCTTTTATATTACTGATTAAAATCCCAGATATGCATTCCTGGTTAGGCATTCATAGATAGGGCATTATAATGAAATGTGAAAACATCTGGAATTGGAAAAATCAAAGGGGAAGAACACACTCTGTATCTCTCAAGCTGGAAAACTTAAGAAAAAATTCAAGCCTCAAGTTTCAATATTGAAGGATTCTATGGGCAAAATATTGAATGCTACAGGAAGCATCAAAAAAGATGGAAAGAAAACAGAGTTGCTGTGTCAAAAAGAACTGGTTGGTATTCAACCATTTCAGGAGATAGCATATGATCAAAAAACAATAGTATTGAACAAAAAAGTCCAAGCTGCACTGATGACATTGGTGATATACAATACTCCAGGAATTGACAGAATACTCAGACAGAATTGAGATGTTTCAATAAATGGATGCAGTGCTGGGAGGCACTTACTTGTTTATGCCAGGAAATTTAGAAGACAGCTACCTGGCCAACTGACTGGAAGAGATCCATATTTGTCCCAATTCCAAAGAAAGATGATCCAGCAGAATGTAGAAATTATCAAACAATATCATTAATATCACATGCAAGAAAAATTATACTGAAAATAATTCAAAAATGGTGTCAGGAGTATCAATAGGGAGCTCCCAGAAATTTAAGCTGGATTCAGAAGAGGTCATAGGATGAGAGTTACCACTGCTGATGTCAGATGGATCTTGGCTGAAAGCAAACAGTACCAGAAAGATGTTTACCTGTGTTTTATTGGATATGCAAAAGCATTCAATTGTGCAAATCATAACAAATTATGGATAATATTACAAAGAATTGGAATTACAGAACACTTCAGTTTGCTTATGAGAAATTTGTATATAGACTAAGAAGCAGTCATTCAAACAGAACAAGCAGATACTGCAAGGTTTAAAATCAAGAAAAGTTTGAATCAGGTTTATATCCTTTCACCATATTAATTCATCTGTATGCTGAGCAAATAATACAAGAAGCTGGAGTATACAAAGAAGAAAACAGCATCACGATTGGAGGAAGACTCATTAACAAGCCACAACATGCATATGACATAATCTTGCTTGCTGAAAGTGAAGAACAATTAAAACATTGATGACAATCAAAGACTTCAGTATGGACTGGACTTCAAAATAAAGAAAATAAAAATCCTCACAACTGGACCAATAAGCAACATCATGATAAGTGAAGAAAATTTTGAAGTTGTCAAAGGTTTCATTTTACTTCGACCCACAATCAAAGCCTATGGAAACATCAGTCAAGAAATCAAGCAATGTATTCTATTAGGCAAATTTGCTGCAAAAGGCCCCTTTAAAGTACTAAAGAGAAAAGACGTCACTTTGAAGACTAAGATGCACCTGTCATAGCCATGGCATTTTCAATAGCTTCATATGCATGTGGGAGCTGGACAATGAATAAGGAAGTCTGTAGAAGAATTGATGCATTTGAATTGTGGTATTGGCCAAGAATATTGAATGTACCATGGACTGCTGGAAGAAAGAACACATCTGTCTTGGAGAAAGTATAGCCATAATGCTCCTTAGAAGTGAGGATGGTGAGATTTTGCCTTTTGTACTTTGGACATGTCATCAGGAGGAATTAGTCCCTGGTGAAGGTCATCATGCTTATTATAGTAGATGGTCAGTGAAAAAGAGGAAGTCGCTCAATGGGATGGATTAACACAGTGGTTGCAACAAAGGAGATTAAGCATAGTAAGGAATGTGAGAATGGTGTGGGACTAGGCAGTGTTTCTTTCTGTTATACATTAGTTCACTATGAGTTGAAACTGACTTGATCCCACCTAACAACAACAACACTTAAGGTGAAGGTAGTTAAATACTTGGCTGCTAACCAAAAGGCCAGTGGTTTGATCCCACCAATAGACCTAGTAATCTACTTCTACAAAGATTACAGGCTTGTATATTCTATGGAGCAATTCTGCTCTGTCAAATAGGGTTGCTATGAGTTGGAGGCAACTCAATGGGAATGGAATCATTAAGATGTGTTACCAAGAAATACAGTGTTCTTCTTTT
>NW_006922267.1:171664-173072 GCF_000298275.1 Orycteropus afer afer | reverse complement strand
TTATTTTATTTTTTTTAGTTTTGTTCCACATCGTTCCTCCCACTCTATCCAGGATCTCCCATTTTTATCTCTTCCCAAGTGTTTGACATTGGTAGCTGGGTAACATCTAGTTCTTCTGGTCTCAAGTCCACCATATCCTTGGAGTAATTGTTTTCAAATGCCCTTGATTTTCTTCACTCTTCTCTGATTCAGATGAGAGGAGATCATTAGCTGTATCTTAGATGGCTGATCAAAAGCTTTTAAAACCCCAGTCACTACTCACCAGACTAGGTTATGGAAGAAGATTTTTATGTACTATTTTATGTCAATTGAGCCTGGTGTCCCCCAATACTATGGTCCTGAGTTGGCAGGCCCAGTGGTTCTCTCTACCATGGTGTTTGGTTGTCTCTGAGGAATTACTCCAACTCTGTCTTGTGTTGATTCTGTAATGACTGTGGTTATTTTGTATCACTAGTACCTATGCAAGATTATCTTCAGCTAAATCTATCATTGGTCTAGAGTGCATTCCTGTATGCCAACCCCCATCTTATCTTCTCAGTTGTCTGTACATTTATCTGTAGCCTGATATTTGGTGTTACTGGTAATGCAATATTGTGCATATACTAGTATTAGCCTCTGTTTTCTTTATCTTATATGCTAATTTTGGTGACCTCCCTTTCCCCAATGTTATCATGCTGGTCACAGACTCTTTCCATGTGGCCCTTCCCTTACCCAAATCAGCATGTGGTCTCCAACTAGTCTGAATATTTCCCTCCCTTTCCCTCCTATCCCGGGTAACCTACAAAATGAGTTCCCTTCCTTAAGCAAATCCTTCCTTGAATTTTTACAATAGGCTCATACATTTGTCCTTCTGTGATTGACTTATTTCACTCACCATAATGTCCTCCCCATTCACCTACATTGAGAGATGATTGGTGTATTCTTCATTATTCTTTAATGTAGCATAGTATTCAATGTTTCAATGTACTGTAATTTGGTAATTCATTCATATGTTCTCGGGCATTTAAGTTGCTTGCATCTCTTTGCTAGAGTTCATTGTATTGCAATGAACACGGGTATGCATATGTCTGTTCGTGTTCTGTCCCTCACCTCTTCAGGATATATTCCTAGTAATGGAATTGCTGGTTCAAATGGCATTTCTCCTTTCAGTTTTTTAAGGAAACACCATACCATTTTTCACAATGGTTGTACCATTTTACAGTCCCACCAGCAGTGTATGAGAGTTCCAATCTCTCTGCAACCTCACTAGCATTTGTTATTTTCTGTCTTGTTGAACTTTGCTATTATTGCTGGGGTGAGATGATATCTCATTGTTGTTTTGACTTGCATTTCTGTAATGGCTAATGAGGAGCTCTGGTAGTGTAGTGCCTAAGGCATTTGACTGCTAACCAGAAGGCTGGTAGTTCAA
>NW_006922267.1:167537-170970 GCF_000298275.1 Orycteropus afer afer | reverse complement strand
TTTCTGCAAGTGTATATCCGGTTTTGCCAGCACCATTTGTTAAAGAGGCTATCTCCTCCCATTTAATGGTTTTGGTCCTCTGTCAAAGATCAGCTGTCCATAGATGGATGGGTCTATTTCTGGGTTTTCAATTGTTTTGTTGTTCTATCTGCTCATTATTGTACCAATACCACACTATTTTAACTACTGTGACTGGATAGTAGGTTTTGAGATCTGGCAGTGTGAGACTTCCTACTTTGTTTTTCTTCTTCAGCAGTGCTTTGCTTATCCGAGGTCTCTTTCCTCTCCACGTGAAGTTAATTATTGGTTTTTCCATATCCTTAAAAAATATTGATGGTATCTGATTCAGGATTACAATGAATGTGCAAATTGTGTTGGGTACTATTGATATTTCATTCATATTGTGAAAACATGAATGGTTGAACATATGAATGGATAACCAAATTACAGGTTGCAGAGAGATTGGAACCCTCATACACTGCTGTGGGGACTGTAAAATGGTACAACCATTGTGAAAAATGGTATGGCATTTCCTTAAAAAACTGAAAAGAGAAATGCCATTTGAACTGGCAATTCCATTACTAGGAATATATCCTAAAGAGGTGAGAGACAGAACACGAACAGACATATGCATACCCGTGTTCATTGCAATACAATGAACTCTAGCAAAGAGATGCAAGCAACCTAAATGCCCATGAACATATGAACGGATAACCAAATTACAGTACATTGACACAATGGAATACTATGTTATATTAAAGAATAATGAAGAATACACCAATCATCTCTCAATGTGGATGAATGGGGAGGACATTATGGTGAGTGTGTGTTTCTTTCAACAAAGAAACCCTCTTTCTTTGTTGAAGAGGGTCTGTGTAGTTTGTGTAGCATCTTACGGAAGCTCCTGACCTCCAACACAATGTTAATATGATGGTCAGTCTTCTTATCCATGAACAAGTCAGATTCTTCCATTTATGTAGATCCCTTGTAGTTTCTTATAGTAGTGTTTTATAGTTTTCTTTGTATAGATTTTGTGTCTCTGTTGTTGTTGTTTTTGTTGTTGTTATGTGCCGTCGAGTCGGATTTATTCCTAGATATTTTATCTTTTTGGTAGCTATTGTAAATTGTATTATTTTCCTTATTGCCTTTTCAGAGATCTCTTTGTTGGTGTAGAGGAATACAACTGATTTTTGTATACTGACCTTGTATTCTGCCACTTTGCTGAACCTATTAATTCCAGTAATTTTTTTTCCCTGAGACTCTTGTGTTTTCTATGTATAAGATCATGTCATCTGCAAATTAAGATAGCTCTACTTCCTCTTTGCCAATTTGAATGCTTTTTATCTCTGTTTCTTGTTTTATTGCCCTGGCTAGAACTTCCAATACAATGTTCTCTTCCAACAAATCTTAGAAAATTTTCTCAGTGGTTTTCTTTTTCTCTTCCTGTTCTGGAATTCTGATTACTTGTAGGTTATTCCTTTGATGAACCTTAGGCTGTCTTCATTTTGTTTTGATCTTTTTTTCTGATTGATCCCTTTCCAAAGAAGTGTTCAGGTATTTGTCTTCAATCTCATTAATTCTGTCTTCCATTGATTCAATTCTACATCTTTGTCCTTTCCAGGTATTATCTATTTCTGAAAATTTAGTAGTAATCTTCTGGATTTCTATGTGTAGATTTTGTATCATTTTTAATTTTTAATTTATTTTGTCATTTTGTTTTTGCATTTTCTTCCAAATTTGTTCTAGGGTTTTGTCTGTGTTTTCCTTGGTTTTGTGAGTGTTTCCCTGGATCTGTCTCTCAATCCTTAGAAGATACATAAGTATAAATCTTTTGAATTCTATATCAGGGAGTTCCAATGCTGTTTCCTCCTCAAGGATGTGTTCTGGGTCTGTATCCTGCTCCCTTGTTTCTGCTTTATCTTGCTTCTTTTTGTGGACTGTGATGGTCTGTTGTCTCTGAGAGATTGTGACATTTTTATATTTATATCTCTTAACTTTCTAGTCATTAGTGTCTGGAATGTCCTTGTGGTCCCTGACAAGTGGAGCTTATTCTTAGGTCCCTGGTATCTGAGAGAATGCTGTTACTTTAAATATCTAAAATGGTTGAACTGCTTGAAAACTTTCAAAATGACTGCACTCTCTGGATAGCCATAAGTCTATGGATCAACCTATCTCTCTCTTCACTGCTTCCCCTTTTATTCACCAGCCACCAGTGCAGTCCTTTGTGCAGCCCCTGTGTAGCAGGGCCAGTTTTTAGGTTAATTCTTAGGTCCTAACACCACTTGGCAATATCCAAGCTATCTCTGCCTTCAGGATCGCTGACAGTCTGCAGCTCTGTATGTCTTCTTTTTCAGTGTTTCCATGCAGGTTTTTCTAATAGTTGGTGTTTAGTCCACTTCTGTATCCTTCCTTTCAGAGCACAGGGCTCCAGGATTAACTTCTGTATCTGTGTTAATTTTTTCTCCTTTTCCTTGCTGAAGAGGGTCTGTGTAGTTTGTCTACCTATCCCGGCATCTTACTGGAGCTCCTGACTTCCAACCCAATGTTAAATAGAAGTGGTGATAGAAGGCATCCTTGTCTGGTTTCCATTCACAAGGGGAATGATTTGAGTCTTTCTCTCTTAACAATAATGTTGGCTGTTGACTTTGTATATATGCCCTTTATTATGTTGAGGAATTTCCTTTCTATCCTTATTTTGCTGAGAGTTCTGAACAAGAACAGTGTTGGATTTCATCAAATGCCTTTTCTGCATTGATTGCTATGATCATATGCTTCTTTTTGTTTGGTTTTGTTTTTGTGGTGGATTACATTGATTATTTTTCTGATGTTGAACCATACTTGCATACCAGGTATGAATCCCACATGGTCAGGATTTTTTTTTTTTTAATATGTTGTTGGATTTTGTTGGCAAGGATTTTGTTGAAGATTTTTGCATCTATAATCATGAAGGATATTGGTCTGTAGTTTTCCTTTTTAGTGGTGTCTTTCTCTGGTTTTGGTATCAGCATTATGCTTGCTTCATAAAATGAATTGGAGAGTATTCCATATTTTTCTATGTTCTGGAATAGTTTGAGTATTATAGGTGTCAACTCTTCCCTGAACGTTTGGTAAAATTCTTTAGTGGAGCCATCTAGATCAGGACTCTTTCTTGTGGGAAGTTTTTTTTTTTTTTTTTTTTTTTAATGACCTGTTCAATTTCTTCTTTTGTTATGGGTCTGTTCAAGTATTCCATCTCCTATTGGGGTAGTTTAGGTAGATCTTGATGGAAACTTGTCCATCACTTCTAGGGTCTCAAATCTGTAGGAGAGTACAGTTCTTCATAATATTCTGTCAATATAATTTTTTATTTCAGTGATTTCCATTGTGATGTTGCTCTTTTCATTTATTATTCTTGTTATTTTTTTTTCAGTAGTAAAATTCTTTTTTTTTTTTT
>NW_006922267.1:153170-155564 GCF_000298275.1 Orycteropus afer afer | reverse complement strand
AATTGACCTCCGAGTACTGTTTTCACTGTGTCCCATAGGTTTTGGTAAGATGCATCTTCACTCTCGTTTGTTTCTATGGATTTTTTAAATTATTATTTCATACTTTATTTCTTCTGTTACCCAGTAGTTTTCAACTTCCACATGCTTGATATTTTTCCCTTGATTTTCCTATTATTGATTTCTAACTTAATAGCACTGTGATCCAAGAAGATGCTTTTTAGTATTTCAATTTTTTTTTTAATTTATTGAGGCTTGTTTTATATCCTAACATATGATCTATTCTGGAGAATGATCCATGTGTACTGGAGAAGAAGGTGAATGGTGCTATTGTTGGGTGCAGTGCTCTGTATATATTTATGTGGTCAAGTTGGTTGATTGTGTTGTTGAGTTCTTCTGTATCTTTGTTAATTTTTTTGTAGTTGTTTTGTCCCTCCTTGAAAGTGGTGTGCTGAAGTTTCCTACTACTATTACAGTGTTGTCTATTTTTCCTTTCAATTCAGTTAATATTTGCTTCATATATTTTGGAGCATTTTCATTGGGTACATAGATATTTATCATGGTAATGTCTTTTTGGTCAATTGACCCTTTCAGCATCGTATAGTGTCCTTCTTTGTCCCTTGTGCTGTTTTTTTCACCTTGAAGTCTATTTTATCAGAAATGAATATTGCCACTCCTGCTCTTTTTTGTTTTGGTTACCATTAGGTTGGTATATTTTTTTTCACCCCTTAATTTTTAATTTTTTTAAATCTTTGTGTCTAAGGTGGGTCTCTTGTAGACAGCATATCAATGGGTCTTTTTTTTCTTATCCAATCAGCCACTCTCTTTCTCTTGACTGGTGCATTTAGTCCATTCACATTGAGTGTAATTAGTGAGAGGTATAAATGTATTGCTGTAATTCTATTGTGGTTTTTTGTGTGTATGTATGTGTTGTTTGTGATTTCTTTAGTCCAAATATTTTTCTATGCTGAGGTCATGTGGTAATCACATGTTTCTTCTTTTTTCTTCCTTATTGTTGGTTTTGTGCTTACTAAGCCCATATGTTCTTCTTCTTTCTGGGTTTGCTTTAGGGGGATTGTTAATTTTCTTTATGGTAACCCTGAAGTCAATTTGTGTCTCTTTAATTTTGGAACAGTCTGCTCTATACAGACATTGTCCTGTCTTCCTCTCCATTTGGAAGTTTTGTAATTAAAACTTTTATTCCCTCTATTTGCCTTGTTGTTGGTGTCGTCTGCAAAGTGACTCCCTTATTTCTTTCTCTACAATGTTTTATGAGCTTATTTTGAACAACTACTTCTTATTTGAGTTTTAAGTGTTAATGTCAAGTGTCCTGATTTTAATTTGTTGTTTTCTGTTGTGGGTTCTCTGTTAGAGGGACTCCCTTTAGCATTTCCCATAGGATTGGTCTGGTTTTTACAAATTCCCTTAATTTCTGTTTGTCTGAGAATGTCTTGATTTCATCCTCATATTTGATGAACAATTTGACTGGATATAGAGTTCTTGGTTGGAAGTTGTTTTCCTTTAGTGCTTTGTATATGCTATCCCATTGCCTTCTTACCTGCATGGTTTCTGCTGAGTAATCAAAACTCAGTCTTATTGCTTTTCCATTTTAGGTGACGTTTCTTTTTTCCCAAGCTGCTCCCAAGATTCTTTCTTTGTCTTTGGTTTTGTAGTGTTTTATTATGATATATCATAATCATGGTGACTTTCTCTTGTGATCTGTCCTGTGTGGGGTTCATTGCACCTCTTACACAGATACCTTTTATTCCTTCATGATATGGGGGAAATTTTCTGTTAGCAAATCTTCCAGAATTTTCTCAGTGTTTTTATTTATTTATTTATTTATTTGCCCCCTCTTGTTCTGGTATTCCAGTGAGGTGTGTGTTGTTTCTTTACATATTATGCCATACAATTCTTAGGTTCTCTTCATTTCTCCTAAATCTTTGTTCTGATTTTTCTTCATACAGGCTGGCACCAAGGGATTTATCTTTTAGTTGGGAAATGAGTCCTTCAGCCAGTTCTAGGCTACTGTGTTGTCCTTCCACTGTGTTGTCTAACTCTGTAATTTTAGTGTTCACCTTCTGGATTTCTAATTGCTGTTTTTGTATGAGTCCTGGTTGTGTATTTATCTTGTTATTTTGTTTTTGGATGGTTTTCCTGAATTCTTCCAGGGTACTCTCTTTGTTCTCCTTGATTCTGTTTGTGGTTTTCTTGAGCGCTTATAGAGTTCTACATACTTATCTTCTAAATTCCTTCTTAGATAGTTCTATTGTTTGTTCTTCCATGATAGGTACATCTTTAACTTGGTGTTTTATTTCTATTGTCTTTTCCCGTTTTTTTTTTTTTTTTTGATTTGAGGTTCTCTGTCATGTCATGCACATTTTGAAGTTATCTGTT
>NW_006922267.1:149692-152932 GCF_000298275.1 Orycteropus afer afer | reverse complement strand
CAGGGGAGAAGGAGGAACAAGAGAAAGAAAAAAGAAGTGCCAATAGCAAGTCCCCATTTTCCGCATTTCTGCAGTTGCTGCCAGCTCTAGGGGTTTGTTTTGAGTCTGCTTGTGACAGCTATTAATGATGACATTTTTCTGTCAATCACACACCTGCAGTTCAAAACCGACAGAGACCCTAATGGTTAGGGGGACATTACTTTCCACTTTGGTTGAAAAGCCTCACAAACCCCATACCCGGGTCCACTCTGTGCTAAAAAGTGGTCATAGAAGAGTTGAATCTCAGCCCTCTGCAGTGCGCTCATTCCAGGGCCCAACTTCTCACAATGAATTTCCCCCTTTTTCCCTCTCCACCCAACTCTGTGGCAGCCCAAGTCAAGGGGGTTTCTGCTCGGTTTCTCTGCAAGGTTATTTACTTACTCAGTTCAGCTCCCACGGTTACCATCAGAAGCTCCTGGTGTGGGTACTCGAAGTCCCCAAAGTCTCTGTGGGTTCCATGGTGCCCTCCCCCTTTTATCTCCTCCTTCTCTCCACTGTTCTCACCTGTACTGTTAATGAGTTTTCTGCCTCTCCACCTGTCCATCTGCCTGCCAGCCAGGCAGGTTTGTTTATTTTTCCAGGCTGTTTAATCTGCTCTTTTTTTTCTGCCTCCACTAAATTTGGAACCCACTCTCCTACTTAGCTGTTCCCAACTCTAGAACCCCTGCTTCTATCTGTTGCATATAGTTTTCCAGGAATTAATATTCTAGAAGGAACAAATGTGCAGGCTACAGGTACTACACCATCTTTCCATGGCCTACAGTTTTCTTTTTGAGTGCATTGCTGTCTATATAACAAAGAAAAGGATGTAGGTGGCTCAGGAAGTTTGTTCAGTATTCTTTGGGAGTCTAGACTCACAATTGTTGCTTGTATCACAGCCATGTCTGCTTCCTTTTCTGCTTTCAGTGTAATATTAGAAATTCTTGTTACCAGAAGCCAGAACAATTTCTAGTTCGACAGCAGAAATTTGAGGGGGAAAATATCTGTGAAGGGAAATAGAGGATTCTTGCCTCTTTGCATTGGAGAGCAATTATTGTTTATATCCTCAAAATGGAAAATCAGTCAATTTGTGCAGTGACCTCTGTCTTATCTTGAAATATCCATTGTTCCATCAGAACATTAACATAACAGATGGAGATAGCTCCTTGTTAGAATTGGCTGTAAGTATTATTTTCCCAGTTAGACAGACAAGAAAATATTTACATATACTGGTGCCAATGCCAATTTGTGGGTTATATTTTCAGTAAACAAGGTGTGGATCTTAGGAGATAATCACTGCTTGACTTCTGTCTTTAGGTAAGATATAGAAGAGAAAGGATGGCCAGAGTTTTGTATGTGAGGAAAGAGTGAATGATTAGTAGACCTAACATGGGATATAGAATTTCACACTTGGACCATAATTTCTCATTTTATTCTCAAACTCTTGATGTTTTGATTGCCAGGTGTGATAATTCACTCTTCTATTGTATAAACTGTGTTATGAAACATTTTTTTCCCGAAGGGTGTGATGTATCCCTTGTTGTTTATTGCTTTATTATGTGCATAACCAGCCTATGAAAACAGAATATGGCTCAAATTCTAGTTCTCAAGGAATTTCAGGGAAAAATAAGAAACTATCTTTGGAGTTTTGTTATGAAAGAAATATTTATGAAAGAAAAAGAGTCTCTGTACAGAGAATTATTCCCCTTACCTAACGAAGAAACTTTGAGACCAAATATATTTACAGGATACTCAACAGCAGCAAAAATCAGTAATTTATAAGACAGGGCTTGTTGCATACACAGGGTACCTCAATGGTAATCCCAAAATCTCAAGCAGCCACAGGCTACTAGGATGAGGATCTCAACCACATTCCTCTTGTCCCATTAATTTGCACACTTGAGACACTTATGCAGTGTAAGTGTGGCCAATTGAAAGCCGTTTATTACTCACCAAATACACCTTACTTTTCTTTCCACTACGAAAGATATCATCATCTAAAGCATCCAGAACTCAAACACCAATATGACCATCCAGAATCCCTCACCTCTTTATAATTTTTCCTCTCCAATCCCATGTTTCTGTGAGTCAGGAGTCATTCTATTGGATACTACTTCTAATAACAGCAAAATATTAAGCAGGGACCTCTAATGAGGGCCTTGTACTTATGCCAATTTGGTGCTAAATCAGTCCAGAGAAATCTCAGCTCCCTTTTCTTGCTCATTGCAGACAACAGCTAATCCCCCCAGCATTTTCTCTCTCATCACAGTTTACCATGGGCTAGGTCACCAAGTGCTAGCTGCAAGATGAGAACCCACAAAACTCGCCACCGAAACTTCAGACGTGTAGGCCCCGCTACTCCCAAAAGTTACCAAAATGACTCAACAATTCCTGGAAAAGGGCTATTTTTTATTCACCAGTGAAAGGATACAAACACAAAATGGGCAAGATCGAGGAAGTGTCTCAGCATAGAACTTCCATGTTCCAATGTCATGTAGTCTATCATCATCTGGGAAAATCCATTGAGCCTACATCTGTTGTCTTTTATTTGTCACTGGCCTCACCACTTGACCTTCTGAGGCTAGTCAGCATCAGGTCTCCAAATGATCCTTTTATTGGGGTTGGCATTCATTCATTGTCCTCAGTCTGGTCCTGCATTCAGAACCAGGACTAAAACTTCAAATTGTTCATTGCAAATGATGTTCCACACCTCACATATGGACATAGCCCTGCTAATCCTACACCATTTTAAGATGTCACAAGAGAATTACTGAATTAGTATTTCCCCAAAACATGGAGTGCAGTAATCCCTAATGAAGAGTGTGTTTTCTAATGATACTTTCAGTAAACACCCCAAGTTTTAGACAATTAGCATAATATGGAGAAGCAGTCGTAGCACATTGTCTGTGTATATTTGATAAACTATATGTCTTTGCTGTTGTATTTTATCTATTGTTTATAATAGATGGGTAGGTGCATCCATTATAGAAAATTTCTTTGTATCTTCTAAATGGTAACTACTTTTGAGGAAGGAGATTTCCTTACATGAAATAAATAAACAAGTAAAATTATCAATCATCAACCTAGGTAAGTTTTCTTTTCTTTTCTTTTCTTTTTTTAATTGTGATTTGGGTGAAGATTTACTGAGCAAATTCACTTTCCATACAGCAGTTCACATATACTTTGTCTCATGTCATTGACCACAGTTTACCACAATGCAAC
>NW_006922267.1:146847-147940 GCF_000298275.1 Orycteropus afer afer | reverse complement strand
CCCTGCATACCTGATATGAACCCCACTTGGTCATGATGAATGATTTTCTTGATATGTTGTTGAAGTCTATTGCCTAGGATTTTGTTGATGATTTTTGCATCTATATTCATGAGGGCTAAAGGTCTGTAGTTTTCCTTTTGAGTGATGTCTTTGCTTGGTTTTGGTATCAAGGTTATGCTTGCTTCATAAAACGAGTTAGGGAGGATTCCATCCTTTTCTATGCTTTGGAATAATTTGACTAGGCTTAGTATCCATTCTTCTCTGGATGTTTTGTAGAATTATCCGGTGAAACCATCTGGGCCAGGACTTTTTTGAGTTCATAATTTTGTGATGAACTGTTCAATTTCTTCTTTTGTTATGGGCCTGTTCAACTTTTCCACATCAGTCTGTGTTAGTTTAGTTAAGTGGTGTGTTTCAAGAAAACTGCCCATTTCCTCCAGATTTTCAAATTAGTTGGAGTACAGTTCTTTGTAGCATCCTGATATTATCCTTTTTATTTCAGTTGGTTATGTTGTGATGTCACCCATTTCGTTTCTTATTCATGTTATTTGTATTTTCTCCCTCTTTTCCTTTGTGAAATTTGGCAGTGTTTTGCCAATTTTATTGATGTTTTTAAAAAAACCAACTTCTGGTCTTGTTGATTTTTCCTATAGTCCTTCTGTTTTCTGTTTCATTGATTTCTGCTCGAATCTTGATTTTTTTTCTTTCTTCTGGTGATTGTAGGCTTTTTTTTTTTTTTTTTGCTGTTCTTTCTCTAATTGTTGGAGATGTTCATTTAAGGTGTAGAGTTTGGCTCTTTGTTCTTTTTTGATGTGTGCATTGGTTGCTATAAATTGGCCTCTGATCACTGCTTTTGCTGTGTCCCTAAGATTTTGGTAAGGTGTGTTTTCTTTCTCGTTTGATTCAAGGAATTTTTGAAATCCCATTTTGATTTCTTGTCTTACCCAGTCTTTCTCAAGAGGGTGTTGCTCAGTTTCCATGTGTTTGCTCTTTTCCTGTTGATCTTCCTATTGTTGATTTCTAATGATAGAATTATGATATGAGAAGATGCTTTGCATATTTTGATATTTTTAAATTTATTAAGGCTTGCTTT
>NW_006922267.1:144316-145172 GCF_000298275.1 Orycteropus afer afer | reverse complement strand
GATTGATCCTTTTCCAAAGAAGTATTCAGGTATTTTTCTTCCATCTCATTAATTCTGTCTTCTATTGCATCAATTCTTCTCCTTTGCCCTTCCAAAATGTTATCTATTTCTGACAATTTAGTATTAATCTTCTGTATTTCTATCTGTATATTTAGAATCATTTATAATTTTTCATTTATTTTGTCCTTTTGTTCTTATATTTTTTCCCAAAATTCTTCTAAATTTTTTTCTGTGTTTTCTTTTGTCAGTCTCTCAATCCTTTGAAGATACCTAAAAATAATTCTTTTAACTTCATTATTGGAGAGTTCCAATGCTTCTTCTTACTCAGGGATATGTTCTGTGACTGTATCCTGCTCTCTTGTTTCTGCCACTTTATCCTGATTCTTTGTGTGGACTGTGATGGCCTGTTGTTTCTGAGGCATCATGGCATTGTTGTATTTAGATCTCTGTTAAATGTTTGTGAAGAGCAGCCAAGGGTGTTTCAGGCTTTTCTTGGCTTTTATTTATCATTTGCCTATTGGTGGAGAAGGAGGTAGTGGCTCTCACTCAGTAAGTGAAGTTGCAGGATGTGTGGGTGTAGTTGTGTCGTATGTGGACTGTTGCTGTCTCGTACTCAGTTAGACAGAAATTACAATTGAATAACCATCAAAAAACTAAAAGCCCATGGAAGAAAAACACACCATGTAATCATACGGGAAAAGTAACCAAAAAAGAAAAATGGGAAAACAAATAAAAAAGAAGAAAATCTGAAATATCTGGTGCTAGGGCACTAAAAAAACAAAAGTAGGGAAGGAGAATAATAAATGAAGAAAAAATGGGAAAAAGCAAAAAGAAAATCAAGCAACTCTATTAACCA
>NW_006922267.1:141977-143611 GCF_000298275.1 Orycteropus afer afer | reverse complement strand
TGTTCCCCAGCCACCATGCACAGTCCTCCATGCAGTCCATGGCTAGCAGGGTGATTTTTAGGTTAATTCTTAGGTCCTACCACCACTCAGGAATCTCCAAGCTGTCTGTGCCATCAGGATCGCTCAGGTCGCTACCAGACTGCAGCTCTGTCTGTCTCCTTTTTTGGTATTTTCAGGCAAATTCTTCTGCTAGTTGGGGTTTAGTCCACTTCTATATCCTTCCCTTCAAGGCTCAGGAGTCCAAAATTATCTTATGTCTGTGTTAATTGTTTTCCCTCTTCTTTGTTGAAGAGGGTCTGTGCAGTCTTTCTGCTTAGTCCACCATCTTGCTGGAACTCCCTAGGTAAGTTTTAATGTTGAGACATGGGAAACGTTTCATCCACTTCATTCTTTATTGGGTATTCACTATTCAAATTCAAACTCATATACTTCTGATGCATTAAATCTTGACATAAGTGTGCACATCCACTTCCAAAGCTTCAAATACTTCTGTGATGACTCCTAGCTTTGAAGTTTTTCCTTGCATCAAGGTCTGTATATGCACAGAAGTGGATACTGAGCATGTCTCTCCACCTCTAACTTACTCTCCTCATATCTTCTGTTCTAATATGTCTCATAAGGATAAATGGTGTCCAATTACAGTATCACAAATGAAGCATGTCAAAGTTATCCCTGATTCCACCCCCTTCCTTACCCCATAGTCAGGCATTACTGATGCCAAAATAAAACATAATTTCCCTAACCACTGTCATTTCCTTAAGTAAAAAACCAAAACCAAACTCGCAGTGGTCGAATCAGATCCAACTCATAGTGACTCATCCTTGGGCTTCCAAGGAGGTATCTCTACAGAAGTAGATTGCCCAGTCTTCCTTCTGAGGAGTGGCTGGTGGGTTTTAACTCCCAGTCTTCTGGTTACTTAAGTGAAGACATGATAATTTTGTTAACCAGTTTTATTTCATGGGACTCCCAAAAGTCTACCGTAATGAAATTTTCTCTAAAATAAAAAGCTCATCCTGCTATGGAGTAAAATCTAAAGGCTCTTCACAATTGGCTAAATGCTTAAATTTCCATTGCATCTGTCAAAACTGCCCCCATGTATTCTAGAACCATGGTCTCTTTTTAATCCTTAACCTCCAATTCTCAGTGGTATTTTATGCCTCCCTGTCTTTTCACACCTGTTATCTCTAATACAAATGATCTTTTATTGTTTCTTATTGTGATACAAATTCGTGTCACTCAAAATCTCAGAATGTGACCTTATTTGGAAATAGAATCTTTGCATACGTTAAGTTAATATGAGATCATACTGGGTTTGGAGGAACCTTAGGTTCAGTGACTCATGACCTATTTTAAGACAAGAGGACACATAGAAATAGACACAAAGGCAGATGCAATGTGAAGATGGAGGCAGAAATTGCAGGATACAAGCCAAGGAATTACCAAAATATTCCACAAGTATGAGAAGGTAAAGAGAAGTATGGGATGGTTTCTCCCTCAGGCACTCCAGTAGCAACCAGCTTCACGAGACACCTTGATTTCAGATTTCTAGCCTCTAGATATGTGTGTGTGTGAAATATCTATATCTATATCTAGATATACATTCATATATATATGTGTGAATAAATGATTATGTA
>NW_006922267.1:136733-138133 GCF_000298275.1 Orycteropus afer afer | reverse complement strand
CACAAAGTTTTCTGTACAGTGTTTTTTCTTTTTTATTTTTTTTCCAGGAGTGGACTTGGCCACATCCTTCTTCCTTCTCTTTATTAGTCTGGAAACTTTGCTGAAACCTGCCCACCACTGGTGACCCTGCTGGCATTTGAAACACTTGTATAGCATCCACCATTACCACAACACCCAAACCACCACAGTATGAAATACTGGCAGAAAAATCGTGGATGTGGTTGCTTTGGGTAGTATTGACATTTTCACAATGTTATGTCTTCCTATCCAGGAATATGTTATATTCTTTCATTCTTATAATTATCTTTTGATTTATTGTTTCATGTTTTGTAGTTTTCTTTCCATGGGTCTTTTGTGTCTCTGGTTAGATTAGATTTATTCCTAAGTACTTCATCTTTTGAATAACTATTGTAATTGGTCCACCACTCCTCTGTCAACTTGTCTTACTGTGGAGGCTTACATATTGCTGTGAGGCTGGAGGTTATGCCACCAGTATTTCAAATACCAGCAGGGTCACCCATGGTGGACAGGTTTCAGTGCAGCTTCCAGACTAAGACAGACTCAGAAGAAAAGGTGATCAACTTCTCAAAGAATTGACCAGTGAAAACCTTATGAATAGTAGTGAAACAGTGTCTGATATGTTACTGGTGAACTTTATGAAAAGCCTTGAAACATTGTCTGACATAGTGCCAGAACATGAGCTCCTCAGATCGGAAAGCACTCAAAATATCACTAGAGAAGAGCTTCCTCCTCAAAACAGAGTTAACCTTAATGATGTGATGAAGTAAAGCTTTCTGGATCTCCATTTCCTGATGTGGCATGACTAAAATGGGAAGAAACAGCTGCAAACGTCCATCAATAATTGGAAGATGAAAGGTGAAGTATGAATGTAGGAAAATTGGCAGTTGTCAAAAATGAAATGGAATGCACAAGGATCGATATCCTCAGCATTAATGAGCTGAAATGGACTAGTTTTGGCCACTTTGACTCAGGCAAGCATATAATCTACTATTCCAGGAGTGAGTGACAAATCAGAGAGGAATGGTGTGACATTCATCATCACAAAAAATGTTTCAAGATCTATCCTGGAGTACAGTGCTGTCCGTCATAGGTTAATATCCTTAAGCCTCTGGTAGTGTAGTGTGTAAGGCATTTGACTGTTAACCAGAAGGCTGGTGGTTTAAACCTACCAGCTCCTCCTCAGAATGAAGATTGAACAACTTATTTCTGTGGTGATATTGCCTCAGAAACCCAAGAATGGGTCACTATGAGTCAAATTGAGTTGACAGCGATGAGTTTTTTTTTTTTTACAAGAAAGACCAGTTAATATTATTATTATTCAAATTTACACACCAACCACCAAAGCCAAATATGAGAAAATTGAAGATATTTACCAACTT
>NW_006922267.1:132368-135557 GCF_000298275.1 Orycteropus afer afer | reverse complement strand
ATGCCACACTGGAGATACTTTTACTCACCTATGCCAAGAACTTTGGAAGACAACTTCCTGGGCAACTGACTGGAAGATATCCATATTTGTACCCATTCTAAAGAAAGGTGATCCAACAGAATGTGGAAATTACAAAACAATATCATTAATATCCCACAAAGTGAAGTTTTATTCAAGAGAATTCAAAAATGGTTACAGCACTATATTGAAAGGGAACTGTCAAAAATTCAAGGTGGATTCAGAAGAAGGCATGGAACAAGGGATATCATTGCTGATGTCAGATAGATCTTGGCTGAAAGCAAAGAATACCAGGAAGATGTTTACTTTCTGGTAAAGAAATATCTTTACCAGAAAGATGTTTTGATGACTATGCAAAAGCATTTGACTGTGTGTATCATAATAAATTTTGGATGACATTGAGAAGAATGGGAATTCCAGAACATTTAATTGTGCTCATGAGAAAACTGTACATATACCAGGAGGCTGTTCAAACAGAACAAGGAGATACTGCATGGTGTAAAATCAGGAAGCAAGTGCATCAGGATTGTATCCTTTCCCTATACTTATTCAATATATATTCTGAGCAAATAATCCAAGAAGCTGAACTATATGAAAGAGAACATGGCATCAGAATTGGAGGAAGATTCATTAAAACCTGTGATCGGCAGATGAGTCAACCTTGTTTTCTGAGCTCTTACTGATGACTAAAGACACAGTCTGCAGAATGGATTGCTCATCAATGTAAAGAAAATGAAAATTGTCACAACTGTACCAATAAGCAGCCTCACAATAAATAGAGAAAAAATTGAAATTGTCAAAGATTTCATATTACTTGGTTCCACAATCAACACCAATGGAAAAAGCAGTCAAGAAATCAGATGATGTATTGCACTGGACAAATCTGTTTCAAAATACTTCTTTCAAGTCCTGAAGAACAAAGATATCTCTTTGAAGACTAAGGTGCACCTAACACAAGCCATGGTGTTTTTAATTGCTTCATATGCATGTGAAAGCTGGACAATGAGTAAGGAAGACCAAAAAAAAGTTGATGCTTTTGAGTTGTGGTGTTGGCAAAGAATAATGAAAGTGCCACTGACGGCCAGAAGAATAAACAAATCTGTCCTGGAGGAATGCTCCTTGGAAGCAAGAATGCCCAGACTTCGTCTCACCTACTTTGGTCATGTTGTCAGAAGGGACCATTCCCTGGAGAAAGATATCATGCTTGGTAAAGTTGAGGGTCAGTTAAAACAGGGAAAGACCCTCAAGGAGATTGATTGACACAGTGGCTGCAATGATGGGCTTGGGTATAGCAAGGAGTGTGGTGCAGGACGGGACAGTGTTTCATTCTGTTGTACATAGGGTGGCTATGAGTCAGAGCCAACTCGAAGGCACCTAACAACAGCAACACTACATTGTAAATGGTATTTGTTTTAATTTTCAGAGTCCTGTTTTTCACTGTAGATGAATCCAACTGATTTTTTATCTCAATCTTGTATCCTGCCACTTTGATGATTCCTTCCATTCGTTTCAATAATTTTCTTTCTTTCTTTAGGATTTTCTATATATGGGATAAAATCATCTGAAAATAGGTAGCTTTCCTTCTTATTGGCCAATGTGGATGCCTTTTATTTCTCTTTATTGCCTTATTGCACTGTGTAGGACTTCCAGTACAATATTGAGTACAAGGAGGGGTAAAGGGCATCCATATCAGGTTCCCATTGTTGTTGTTAGCTGCCATTGAGTCAGACACTCATGTGATATACTATGCCAGAAATGACAAATTGAAGAGGAATGATGTGGCATTCATCATCAAAAAGAACATCACAAGATCTATGTTGAAGTATAATACTGTTAGTGATAGGATAATATCCATAAGCCTACAAGGAAAACCAGTTAATACTACTATTATTCAAATTATGCACCAACTACTAAAGCCAAAGATGAAGAATTTGAAGATTTCTGCCAACTTCTGTAGTTTGAAACTCACCAAATGTGCAATCAAGATGTGTTGATTGTTACTGGTAATTGGAATGCAAAAGTTGGAAACAAAGATTCATTGGTAGTTGGAAAATATGGCATCAGTGATAGGAATGATGGTGGGAAATGCATGATAGAATTTTGCAAGACCAATAATTTATTCATTACAAATAACTTTTTCAACAACATAAACAGAGACTATACACATAGTCCTTGCCAGATGGAATGCACAGAAATCAGATCTACTACACATGTGGAAAGAGGTGATGGAGTAGCTTATTATCATCAGTCAAAATAAGGCAGGAGTTCACTGTGGAACAGACCATGAATTGCTCATATGCAAGTTCAGGTTGAAGCTGAACAAAATTAAAATAAGTTCATGAGAGCCAAAATACAATCTTGATTATATCCCACCTGAATTCAGAGGCCATCTGAAAAATAGATTTGATGCAC
Source organism: Orycteropus afer afer (assembly GCF_000298275.1). NCBI lineage: Eukaryota > Metazoa > Chordata > Mammalia > Tubulidentata > Orycteropodidae > Orycteropus > Orycteropus afer. Next base: position 133,127 of record NW_006922267.1, on the reverse strand, counting down.
TGAACACCAAAGACTGAAAACCAGATGAGTTGTAGGATGAAATCAATAACATCATACATGGAGAGAGCAGATGGTCATTAAAAAAGACAAGAAAGGAAGAAAAGACAAAAATGTATGTCAGAAGAGACTCTGAAACTTTCTCTTGAACAGAGAGTAAAAAAAAAAAAAACAATGGAAGAAATTCTGAAATAAAAGAACTGACAGAAGATTTGAAAGGGCAGCTTGAGATGACAGAGTAAAGTATTATAATGATGTGTGTGAAGACCTAGAGTTAGAAAAAAAAAAATGTAAGAACACACTCAGTATTTCTCAAGCTGAAAGAACAGGAAAATATTCAAGCCTCAAATTGCAATATTGACGTATTCTATGGACAAAATATTGAACGATGCAGGAAGCATCAAAAGAAGACAGAAGGGAGAGTGCACCCAAGAAGAGGTATAGGGTTGGCAGAGAGTGGTCCAATAACTTTATGTGTATGATCTGAATTTCCAGGTGTATAAGGGGCTGACAAGGGGCAAGGTTGTAGTCATTGCTTGGTCACAGCCAGCTACCCAGAGGGACTGAGTAGTTGAACCTGTGGGCTCAGGATCATAGTCACAGAGGACATCAAGCTCAATTAGCATAACATACTACACAAATCATTGTTCCACTTTCTACTGTGGCGAGTAGCAACTGAGATCTTAAAAGCTTGCAAGCTGCCATCTAGATGCAACGATGGGTCTCTCCTCGTCCAGGGCCAAGAAGAATGAAGAAAACCAA
>NW_006922267.1:128142-131473 GCF_000298275.1 Orycteropus afer afer | reverse complement strand
TGAAGGAATAAGTCCAAGCTGCACTGAAAGAATTAGCAAAAAAAAAAAAAAAAACACTCCAGGAATTGACAGAATAATCACTGAGATGTGTCAATAAAGGGATGCAGTGCTGCTAGTGCTTGCTCATTTATGCCAAGAAACTTGGAAGACAGCTACCTGGCCGACTGACTGAAGAGACTCATATTTGGCCCATTCCATAGAAAGGTGATCCAACAGAATGTGAAGGTTTTTGAATAATACCATTATATCAAACCCATGTAAAATCTTGCTGAAGAGAATTAAAAAAGAGTTGCAGCAGTATATTGATAGGGAATGTCCAGAAATGAAAGCTGGATTCAGAAGAGGATGTGGAACGAAGGCTATCATCACTGATGTCAGTTTTCCTTGTGGTTTTGATATGTTTCCCAGTGATTAATGATTTTAAGCATCTTTTCATGTCCTTATTGACCATGTGTATACTTTTTTTTGTAGAAATATCTAGTCAAGTCCTTTGCCCATTTTTATGTTTGTATGTTTATCGTTTTGATGATGAGTTACAGTTCTTTATATATTTCCAGTGTAAAAAGTTACCTGGTATGAATTTTCTGGAGCTCTCATAGCATAATGCCTAAGGCATTTGACTGCTAACCAGAAGGATGGTGGTTCAAACCCATCAGCCACTTCTCAGAAGGATGATTGAGCGATCTACTTCGGTAGTGATACTACCTTAGAAACCCAAGGAGCAGTCGCTATGAGTCAGGTCCAACTTGATGGCAGTGAGTTTGGTTTTTGGTTTTGGTTATGGCTTTTCTAGCCATAATCTTTGTAACTGTCACTTTTCCATGAGCATCTGAGTAGCTGATTGTTAAATTATCCACCTGGTGTATTTCTGTTGAACCAGCATAAATCAGTCTCCTGGGAAGTTTGCTTTCTCTCAGGTGTATAGAATGTTATGATTGGTTAGTTTGGCCAATCTGCCAGGCTGAAAAGGAGCCCTCCTAGAGACAGGAGGAATCTCTCACTGCTAGCTGAGAGATGCTCTGCTGAGAGAGATGCACTTGCTGAGAGAGAGACATGAGAGACACACATTGCTGAGAGAGAGACATGCTACTGAGACTGAGAAAGACTGCCTGCTGCTGAGTGAGATGGCCAGCTGTGAGAGACTGGGCGTGTTTCTGAACTTGAATTGAAGCCTGTTGCTTCTCTAAAAAAACTCCATAATCTGTGAGTTCTGTATGACTACTGCAAGTTATTGAAACCAGCAGAGAGGTGGTGGGTGTCACAGAAGGAACGGTTGGTGTCAAGTTTAGTTAGAGGGATGGAGAGTGCTGGCATATCTGGCCTCATATGAACAAACCTTGGGCTGCTGATGGTGATTGTGCCTTCCTCTTGTGCAGTTAGAGAAGATCAGAAGATGTGATCTCCTTGCCCCTTTAGAGGTTGATGTCAGAAGCAGTGGGATTTGTTGCAGTGGCCCCAGACTCATAGAACATGTGACTTTGTGAAAGAAAGAAGGAAGGGGCCAGGGAAATGAAACTTTGGATTTTTAGGTGGTTACTTTGTTTGGTGTTACCTATTAAAGGAGATAGCAGCTCTAGTGGTGTAGTGCCTAAGGCATTTGACTGCTAACCAGAAGGTTGGTGGTTCAAACCCACAAGCCACTCCTCGAAAGTGAGATTGGTTGATCTACTTCTGTAGGGATACTGCCTCAGAAACCCAAGGAGGGGTCACTGTGCCATAGTACTGGGGGACACCAGACTCAATTGGCACAATAAAATACATAAAATTCTTATTCCTCATCCTACATTGGTGAGTAGTGACTGGGGTCTTAAAAGCTTTCAAGGGGCCATCTAAGATGCAGCTAATGGTCTCCTATCACCAGAAATGAAGAAGACTGCAAAAAAATCAAGGGCTTTGGAAACAATCAGCCCTAGGACCCTCAGGACCAGAAGAACTATTTGGTGCCTGGCTACCAATGCCAATCACTCAGGAAATAATCAAATCTGGAGATCCTGGATAGAGTGGGATGAAAAACGTGGAACAAAATCCAAAAACTCAATAATGACCAGAATTACTGGTCAGATGGAGTCTAGTAAGACCCCCAATATTATGGTCCTGGATACATTATGGGCCTGAAATAAAACTCACTCCCAGGGGCTGGCTTTCAGCCCAATAGTAAACAAGATGTACATGCAGTCCACTCAACCCAGGGTGACACACTCACATACTCTATGGAAATGCATCCCTCATAGATTTTGTATCATTTCTAATTTTTCATTTATTTTGTAATTTTGTTCTTGTATTGTCTTTCAAAATTGTTGTAGGGTTTTCACTGTGTTTTCCTCTATTGTGTCAGTGTTTTCCTTGAACTGCCTCTCAATGAGTTACAGGTACTTAAATATAATTATTTTGAATTCCTTATCAGTGAGTTCCAATGCTCTTCTTCCTCAGGGATGTGTTTTGGGTCTGTACCCTGGTCCCTTGTTTCTCATGCTTTATCTTGGCTCTGTGTGTGGACTGTGATGCTCTGCTGTCTCCGAGGCATTGTGATGCTTTTGTGTTTATATTTGGTGATTGTATGTTGGAGTGACTTGCCCACAATTTTTGTTTTCTTTGTATGTTATCTATGCAAGCAGGATATTGTGCTGTACTCCTCTATTCACTAGTTTACAGCACTTATACACTCACTACCTGTCTCATTTCCTGTTGTCAGCCTCTTTTATGTCCCTGCCTACCTTGACAAACAGAGCCTGTTCTTAGGTCCCTGGAATCCAAATGAGAATGCTATCTCTTTAAAATCCAAAATGGTTGCCACTTGTAAAGATTCAAAATGGCTGCACCCTTGGTCACTTTAAATATCCAAAATGGCCGTCACTTGTGAACATTCAAAATGGCTACACCCTTGGTCACTTTAAATATCCAAAAGATCTGCCACGTGTAAACAATCAAAATGGATGCACCCTCCTGATAGCGGAAAGTCAAGAGCTCAGGTTGTCTCCCTGCCTGCTGTTTCCCTTCCTAGTCATAGGCCACCAGCGCAGCTGTCCCTGAAGCTCTTGGGGACCAGGTCTGATCTTTAGGGCAATTCTTGGGTCCCAACACCACTTGGAAATATTCAGGCTTTTGGTCCTGTCAGAGTAGCTGACAGTCCGCAGCTCCAACTGTCTCTGTACTCACTTTTTTCTTCCAGGTTTTTCCACTGGTTGGTGCCTAATCCACTTCTGTATAGTTCCCTTCAATGCTCAGCACTCCAGGATTGTCTTCTGTATCCCTGTCCATTGATTTTTCTTTTCTTTGTTGAAGAGGGTCTGTGTCACTTGTCTGCCTATTCTTCCATCTTCCCGGAATCCCC
>NW_006922267.1:125812-126591 GCF_000298275.1 Orycteropus afer afer | reverse complement strand
TGCACAGGATCATATCGTCCACAGACAAAGATAGTTTTACTTCCTCTTTGCCAATTTGTATGCCTTTTGTTTCTCTTTCTTGCCTTGTTGCACTGGCCAGGACTTCCAATACAATGTTAAATAGAAGTGGTGGTAAAGGGTATCCCTGTCTGGTTTCTGTTCATAAGGGGAATGTCTTGAGTCTTTCTATATTAATAATGATGTTCGCTGTTGACTTTGCATATATGCCTTTTATTACATTGAGGAATTTCCCTTCTATCACTATTTTTCTGAGAGTTCTAAGCAGGAACACATGTTGGATTTTATCAAATGCCTTTTCTGCATCGATTGATATAATCATATGGCTGTTTTCTTTTGTTTTGTTTATATGATGGATTGCATTGATTGTTTTTCAGATGTTGAACCACACTTGCAAACCTGGTATGAATCCCACTTGGTCAGGATGTATCATATTTTTGATATGATGTTGGATTCTTTTGGCTAGGATTTTGTTGAAGATTTTTGCATCTATGTTTATGAAGGATATTGGTCTGTAGTTTTCCTTTTTAGTGGTGTCTATGCCTGGTTTTGGCATTAGTGTAATGCTTGCTTCATAAAATGAGTTTGGGAATATTCCATCTTTTTCTATGTTTTGGAATAGCTTGAGTAGTATAGGTGTCAACTATTCCCTGAATATTTGGTAAAATTCTCCAGTGAAGCCATCAGGGCCAGGACTTTTCATTGTGTGGAGTTTTTTGTTTTTTTTTTTTTAAGACCTGTTAAATTTCTTCTTTTGTTGT
>NW_006922267.1:124465-125303 GCF_000298275.1 Orycteropus afer afer | reverse complement strand
CAACAAAGCAGAGAAAGGATAAAAGTTCTAGGTACAAAACTCCCAAAAGGAGAGGAAAACAGGGCAATGTCCTTATAGAACAGACTATTCCAAAATTATAGAGACAAGAATTCACTCCAAGGTAACCACAGAGAAAATTAACAATCTGCTAGAGACCAAGAGAGAAATCATCAAAGGACATGAGTGTGAGGCACATGTCTAACAGTGACAAGAGAAGGCAAGGCCTCTCTCCAAGGTAAGCACAGAGAAAATTAACAATCTGTTAGAGACCAAGAGAGAAATCATCAAAGGACATGAGTGTGAGGCACATGTCTAACAGTGACAAGAGAAGGCAAGGCCTCTCTAACAGCGATAAGAGAAGTCAAGCCCTCGCCAACAGCAACAAGAGAAGGCAAGGCCACTCTCATGGTTAAATGCTCCTTGACAAAACATCAAATATTAAAAGTAGATGTTATTCCAGTAGTCCATGTTTTTATCTTATTGAGATGTTTCCTACTTTGGTCACTGTGCCCTAGTGAACATTTATCATTTTACACTCATTATTCTTAAGGAGGTTTTAATGACCACCTGTTGTCCTTGAGCATGTAGACAAGTAAAACTTTGTAGAGAATAAGCTGATTGTATTGATTCTAAGACTAATGATGTAACCATGTATAAACATATAAATAAAGTAGAACAAAAGCATCAGGGGTCACTCTTGCAGAATATGCAGGGCATCCACCTGGCCACCGTTCCCTTTAAAAGACCATAAATCCTTTCATGTTGCTTCATTTCATGACCTGTGTGGTTTTTCCGGATGTGGCAATTGGTGCCCGAACAGGGACACAGAGAGAAGCAG
>NW_006922267.1:122862-124210 GCF_000298275.1 Orycteropus afer afer | reverse complement strand
CATGTTTTTTTTTTTTTTTTTCTATTTGGAGTATTTTAAAACTGTGTTTAGAATTAGATAAGGGAATAGGTGTGGGCATAGAACCTAAAGTGGGAAAGGAGAAAAAATGTATTACCAGATTCAAAATTAAAAGAAGAAATAGTTAAACAAAAGTTAGAAACTGAACACTCAGAAGTAAAGGAGGAGAAGTTGTATGCTTCCTTAAAGCCATTTTTAAATCAGGTTGCTTCAGCTGCAACCATGCCTGCTAGCACTTGCTCTCCTTCACCTTTTAACCTTTTCCCTCCATCAGAAAAGCAAGTTAACTGTTTATCATCTGCCATTCCTCCTTTATCACCTATACAAGCTATGGTTCAAAAGGTGAGGGCCAGGGATGAGGACATTCCATTAGAATAGAAACATGTATTTCCTTTAACAGAATACATGGACATGCAGACTAATTTACCAGTACAAGGACATAAAGCATTTTCTTTTAAAACTCTCAAAGATTTGAAACAAGCTCCTGCTACCTATGGGCCAACAGCACAATTTGTAAAAAACTTAATATACATTATTGTTAAAGGAGTTTTGTGTCCTTATGATTGGTATATGGTGGCTAAAACTGCATTAGAGGGAGGAGACTATTTGATGTTGAAAATGTATTTTCATGATTTTTGTACAGAGCAAAGTATGAGAAATCAGCAACACAGTGTTCCTATTATTTTTGAAATGCTTTCTGGCACAGGACAGTTTTTAGAGGTTGCAGCTCAATTAACATATCCCTTACAAGCATATCACCAGATATCAGCTGCAGCCTCTCAGGCATGGTCTAAGCTTCCAGCAAAAGTAGCTGATAATTCTAGCTTTACAAAAATTATGAAAGGGCCTATAGTACCCTTTGAACAGTTTGTGGATAGGATAAGTGAACCAGTGACTAGAAGTGTTAGTGATAATACAGCCGCTAATATCTTAAGTAAACAATTGGCTTATGACAATGCTAACAAAGATTGTAAACAGGGTATGGCTGGATCAAAACACACAATAACTCTAACTGATATGATCTGAAAGTGCCAGGATATAGGCACCCAAACTCATTCAGCAAATGTATTAGTTGCCACTCTAACTAATTTACAACTATCTGGAGTATGTTTTACTTGTGGCAATTTAGGACATATTGGTAAACAATGTCCAAAGAAATTAGAGAAGAGAAAACTTCCTAATAACTCGGCCAGGGTTCTCGGGCTCCAAATATATGTCCAAAATGCAAAAGGGTAAAACATTGGTCTTTAGAATGCAGATTAAAAACTGATATTGATGGAAAAACCCTTTCAAAAAACTTTTCAAGGGGCTTACCCCAGCCCCGACAAAC
>NW_006922267.1:120986-122752 GCF_000298275.1 Orycteropus afer afer | reverse complement strand
GCTTACCCCAGCCCTGACAAACAATAGGGGCAGCTCTCTCTCTCACTCCACCAGTAATCATATTCAAGCAAAGTGACACTCCATTGCGTCCCTTTGCCACACAACCCAGAGAAGCACAGGATTGGACCTCTATGCCACCACCTGACTCGTATTAACTCCAGAAATGGGTACTCAAATAATTGGAACAGGAATTTTTGGGCTACTCCCTAAAGGGATGGTGGGGATTATAATAGGTCATAGTGGAAATATACTGAGAGGACTTATGATAGTACCAGGGGTTATTGATGAAGATTATGAGGGGGGAATTAAAGTAATAGCATGGGAAAAATTGTTAGCTTTTAAGAAGGGGCTAAAATAGTTCAACTCATTTTTTTGATAATGTTAGAATTGGAGTATATTTAAGCAAACAGTTGAAAATGGATTTGGAAGTACAGATGTTGATTACACTCAGGTTAATTGAATTCAATAAGTTACTAAAGATAGATCTCAGGTAAGTATTTATATAAATGGCAAATTATTTATGGGACTCCTTGACACAGGAGCTGATGTTTCAGTAATTGCAAATGCCATTAGCCCCAAAAATGGCCACTAGAGGTGGCAGATACTCAACTAAGGGGTCTAGGGGAAGTTTCTACTCCTACAAGAAGCAGTGCAATGCTTCTGTGGAAAGACAATGAAGGAAAGTCAGGCATCTTTCAACCACATGTTTTAGAAAAAAATCCTATTAATTTATGGGGAAGCGGTTATATTAAGTAACATGGGAGTGTTGTTATTTAGTCCAACTGCCCAAGTTACTGACATGATGGTTTCACAAGGATTTAATCCATATAAAGGCCTGGAGGCCACTCAACAGGGCCCATCCAATTTCACCAATAAGAAATAGGGGGCAAAAAGGATTAGGCTATCACCCTTTACATTAGGGGCTAGTGCAGTGACTTCCCCACCCATGGTTGAACCGATGACTTGGCTTTCAGATGAGCCTATCTGGGTGGAACAGTGGCCCCTATCCAGGGAGAAACTTGCAGCATTACATGAACTTGTTCAGCACCAATTTGATGCTGCACACATTGAACATTCTAACAGTCCATGGAATAGTCCGGTATTTGTTATAAAGAAAAAATCTGGCAAATGGAGAATGTTACAAAATTTGTAAGCTATTAATCTTAGCATGCAGTCTATGGGACCTTTACAACCTGGCCTTCCTTCTCCAACAATGATACCTCTTGATTAGCATTTAATAATTTTAGATTTAAAAGATTGCTTTTTGACTATTCCATTGCAACCGCAAGATAAGATTAGATTTGCTTTGTCTATCCCAGAGATTAATGTTCAAGCCCCTGCAAAGCGATATCATTGGAAAGTTTTACCTCAAGGCATGAAAAGTAGTCCTACTATCTGACAGAACTTCGTAGCATGTGAGATAGAGCAGACGCGATCTGTCTGGTCACAAGTCATTATTATCCATTATATGGATGATAGATATTCTTTGTAGTCACCATAACAAGGACATATTAAATCAAATTTTCTTACATTTAAGTGAGCAGAGTTCTTGTTATGGTTTAAAAATAGCCCCTTGAAAAGGTTTAGAAAACTGCTCCATTTTCATACGTAGGACATATCATAGACAAAAGAACTGTACAATGACAGAAAATTATTCTCCTATTAGACTCTTTAACCATTTTAAATGATTTTCAAAAGGTTTTAGGAGATATTAATTGAATATGGCCTTCTCTAGGCATCACTACTCAACAACTTAGTTTTCTTTT
>NW_006922267.1:85401-86671 GCF_000298275.1 Orycteropus afer afer | reverse complement strand
CTTTCCTTGACTTTTTACAATAATGGACTAATGCAATATTTGTCCATCTGTGATTGACTTATTTCACTCAGCATAATGTCCTCCAAGTTCATCCAGGTTATGTGGTGTTTTGCAGATTCTACATTATTCTTTAGGATTGCATAGAATTCCATTGTGTGTACCATACTTTGGTTATCCATTTGGTTCTCCATAGTTGATGGACTTCTAGGTGGGTTGTTTCCATCTTTTTGCTATTGTAAATAGTGCTGCGATGAACATGGGTGTGCATATGTCTGTTCTTGTCCTGGCTCTCACTTCTTTAGGATAAATACCTAGTAATGGAATGGCTGGGTCAAATGGTATTTCTAATTCCATCTTTATAAGGAATCACTGTACTGCTTTCCATAGTGGTTGTACCATTTGACAGTCCCACCAGCAGTGTATGAGAGTCTGAATCTCTTTGTATCCTTGTCAGTATTTGTTATTTTCTGTCTTATTGAAATTTCCTACCAGTGCTGGGGCAAGATGGTATCTCTTTTCTTAATTGATTGATTGATTGATTGATTTACATCTCTCTAATGGCTAATGAATGTGAGGATTTTTTCATATGATTGTTGGCCATCTGAATATCCTCTTTGGTGAAGTATCTGTTCATGCCTTCTGCCCATTTTTAATTGGATTATTTGTCTTTTTGTTGTTGAAGGGTTGGAGTTTTCTATAAATTCTAGATATAAGTCCCTTGTCAGGTACGTCATTGCCAAATATTTTTTTTCCCAATTGGTAGGTTCTCTTTTGACTCTTTTGGGAAAGTCTTTGGAAGCACACACAAAAATTAATTTTTAGAAGGTCCCATTCATCTAGTTTCTCTTCTGCTGTTTGTATATTTTGGGTTATGCTTGATAGTCTATTTATGCCATATATCATGGCTCCTCAATTTGCCCCTAGTTTTTCCTTGAGGAACTCTATAGGTTTAGGTTTCACAGTTAAGTCTTTGATCCATCTAGAGTGTTTTTATGTATGGTGTTATGTACAGATCTTGTTTTCTGCAAATGGATCTCCAGTTTTGCCAGCACCATTTATTAAACAAACATTATCTTCCCCATTTAGTGGATTTTGACTTTGTCAAAGATCAGCTGACCATAGGTTGATGGATCTATTTCTGGGTTTTCAATTCTATTCCATTGGTCTATGTGTCTGTCATTGTACCAATACCAGGCAGTTTTGACTACTGTGGCTGTATACTAGGTTTTGAGATCTGGCAGTTTGAGACCTCCAACTTTGTTCTTCTTCA
>NW_006922267.1:84104-84636 GCF_000298275.1 Orycteropus afer afer | reverse complement strand
TGCCCCTCATAATTAAGCACTCCTGTTTGTCCTGCATTTCCTCAGTTTGAATATTGGTCCTTTGGTGTCCCATGGTCTATTGCTCTAGGGGATGTATTACCATTGAGTGTGTGGGTATGGCATCCTGGGGTGAGTGGTTTGCGTGTACATCTTGTTAACTATTGGGCTGATAGCCCACCCGTGGGAGTGAGTTTTATTCCAGGTACCGAATGTATTTCAAGGTCATAGTATTGGGAGTCTCACCAGATTTCATATCACCACTAATTCTGGTCATTATTGAGTTTTTGGATTTTGTTCCACATTTTCCCTCTCTCTCTATCCAGGATCTTCAGATTTGATGCTTTCCTGAGTGATTGGCATTGGTAGCCGGGCACCATCCAGTTCTTCTGGTCTCGAGGGCCATCATATCCTAGGGCTGATTGCTTCTAAATGAACTTTTTTTTGGTTTTTTTTGCATTCTTCTTCACTTCTGATGCTAGGAGACCATTAGCTGCATCTTAGATGGATACTTGAAAGCTTTTAAGACCCCAGT
>NW_006922267.1:80777-82161 GCF_000298275.1 Orycteropus afer afer | reverse complement strand
CAGTTGTCCATAGATGGAGGGATCTATGTCTGAACTTTCAATTCTTTTCCATTGGATTATCTGTCTATCATTGTACCAATACCATGCTGTTTTGACTACTGTGGCTGTATAGTAGTTCTTAAGATCTGGGAATGTGAGACCTCCCACTTTGTTTTTCTTCTTGAGAAGTGCTCTGCTTATTCTAGGTCTCTTTCTTTTCCATATGAAATTAGTAATTAGTATTTCCATGTCTTTAAAAAATTTTGTTGAAATCTGGATTGGGATTGCGTTAAATGTGTAGAGTGCTTTAGGTAGTATTGACATTTTCACATGTTTAGTCTACCTATACATGAACAAGGCAGGTTCTTCCATTTATGTAGTACCCTTGTTGTTTCTTGTAGCAACGTTTTATAGTTTTCTCTGTATAGGTCTTTTGTGTCTCTGGTGAGGTTTATTCCTAGATATTTTCTCTTTTTCGGAGCTATAGTGAATGGTATGGTTTCCCTTATTTCTTTATCAGAGATGTCCTTGGTGTTGTAGAGAAATCCAGCTGATTATTGTATGTTGATCGTGTATCCTGCACTTTGCTGAACCTCTGTATTAGTTCCAATAGTCTTTTTATTGAGTCCCTTGGGTTTTCTATGTACAGGATCATATCATCTGCAAATAGAGATAGTTTTCATTCCTCTTTGCCAATATGTATGCCTTTTATTTCTCTTTCTTGCCTTATTGCTCTGGCCAGGACTTCCAATACAATGTTAAATAGCAGTGGTGATAGAGGGCATCCCTGTCTGGTTCCTGTTTGTAAGGGGAATGCCTTGAGTCTTTCTCCATCAATAATGATGTTGGCTGTTGGCTTTGCATATATAGCCTTTATTATGTTGAGGAATTTCCCTTCTATCACTATTTTGCTGAGAGTTTTAAACAGGAATGGATGTTGGATTTCATCAAATGCATTTTCTTCATCATTTGATATAATCATATGATCCTTGTCCTTTGTTGTGTTTATGTGGTGGAATATCTTGAGTAGCATAGGTGTCAACTTTTCTCTGAATATTTGATAGAATTCTCCAGTGAAGCCATCAGGGCTAGGGCTTTTTTTGTGTGGGAAGTTTTTTTATGACCTGTTCAATTTCTTCCCTCGTTATGGGTCTGTTCAAGTTTTCTATTTCTGAGTGGGATAATTTAGGTAGGTCTTGTGATTCTAGAAACTTGTCCATCTCTTCTAGGTTCTCAAATCTATTGGTGTATAGTTTTTCATAATATTTTGTATCTTTTTTATTTCAGTTGGTTTCGTTTTTGTTTACAATTCTTGTGATTTGGGTCTTCTCCTTCTTTTCTTTTGTTAGGTCTGCCAATGGTTTATCAATTTTATTAATCTTTTTGAAGAACCAGCTCTTTGTTT
>NW_006922267.1:78426-80393 GCF_000298275.1 Orycteropus afer afer | reverse complement strand
TGCTTTTGAATTTTTGAGGCTTGTTTTATGTCCTAGCATATGGTCTATTCTGGAGAAGGATCCATGTGCACTGGAAAAGAATGTGAATTGTGTTTTTGTTGCGTGAAGTGCTCTATATAAGTCTATGAGTTCCAATTGGTTGATTGTATTGTTGAGTTCTTCTGTATCTTTGTTGAGTTTTTTTTCTCATTGACTTGTCTTTCCTTGAAGATGGTGTCTTAAAGTCTCCTACTAGTAATGTAGAGTTGTCTATCATACCTTTCAATTCAGTTAATATTTTCTTCATGTATTTTGGAGCACTTTCATTGGGTGCATAAATATTTATTATTGTAACATCTTTGTCGATTGACACTTTCAGCATAATATAATGCCCATCCTTGTCTCTTAAGATGTTCTATACCTTAATGTCTATTTTATCAGAAATCATAATTGCTGCCCATGCCCTTTTTTGGTTTCCATTGGTTTGGTATATTCTTTTCTATCCTTTAACCCTTATTATTATTTTTTTTTTTTAATCTTTGTGTCTAAGGTGTGTCTTTTGTAGGCAGCATATCGATGGGTCTTCTTTTCTTATCCAGTATGCCACCCTCTTCCTCTTGACAGGTGCATTTATTCCATTCATGTGATTTCCCTTTCTTGCCTTATTGCCCTGGCTAGGACTTCCAACACAACGTTGAATAGAAGTGGTGATAGAGGGCATCCTTGTCTGGTTCCTGTTTGCAAGGGGAATGGTTTCAGTCTCTCTCCATTGAGAATAATGTTGGCTGTTGGTTTTGCATACATGTCCTTAATTATGTTGAAGAATATTCCTTTTATTCTTATTTTGCTGAGAGTTTTTATCAGGAATGGGTGTTGGATTTTAGCAAATGTGTTTTCCGCATCGATTGATATAATGATGTGTTTTTTTTCCTTTGTTGTATTTAGGTTATGGATGATGTTGATTGTTTTTCTAATGTTGAAGCATCCTTGCATACTTGATATGAACCCCATGTGGTCATAATGAATTATTTTCTTGATATGTTGCTGGAGTCTATTGGCTAGAATTTTGTTGATGATTTTTGCATCTATGTTCATGAGGGATATTGGCCTGTAGTTTTCCTTTTGAGAGATGTCTTTGCCTGGTTTGGTATCAAAGTTATGCTTACTTCATAAAATGAGTTAGGGAGGATTCCATCCTTTTCTATGTTTTGGGATCCTTTGAGTAGGATTAGTGTCAGTTCTTCTCTGAAAGTTTGGTAGAATTCTCCAGTGAAACCGTCTGGGCCAGCATTTTATTTGTTGTTGTTGGTAACTTTTTAATGACCTGTTCATTTTCTCTTTTTGTTACGGATGTGTTCAACTTTTGCAAACAGTCTCTGTTAGTTCAGGTAAGTGGTGAGTTTCTAGAAATCTGTCCATTTCCTCCAGATTTTCAGATATGTTGGAGTACAGCTATTCATAGTATCCTGATATTATACTTTAGATTTCAGTTGGTTCTGTTGTGATGTCACCCATTTTGTTTCTTATTTTTGTTACTTGTATTCTATCCCACTTTTCCTTTGTTACATTCATGAGAAGTTCGTCAATTTTATTAATCTTTTCAAAAAAACAAACTTCTAGTCTTGTTGATTTTTTTCTATTGTCTTTCTATTTTCTGTTTCATTGACATTTGCTTGAATCTTTATGATTTCCTTTCTTCTGGTGACCATAGGCTTTTCTTGTTGTTCGTTTTCTATTTGTTGGAGATGTTGGTTTAAAGTGTTGATTTTGGCTCTTTCTTCTTTTTTGATGTGTGTATTTATTGCTATACATTAGCCTCTTGTCAATGCTTTTGCTGTGTCCCAAAAATTGTTATATTTTGTGTTCATTCTCATTTGATTCCAGAATTTATTATTATTATTATTATTATTTGGGTGAACATTTACAGAGCAAATTCACTTTCCATACAGCAATTCACACATACATTGTCTCATGAGATTGACTAAAAT
>NW_006922267.1:75365-75891 GCF_000298275.1 Orycteropus afer afer | reverse complement strand
CAGTGTATGAGTGTCCCAATCTCTCCACATCCTTGCCAGCATTTGTTATTTTCTGTCTTGTTGAGCTTTGGTACTAGTGCTGGGGCAAGATAGTATCTCGTTGTTTTGATTTGCATCTCTCTAACAGCTAATGATCATGAGCATTTCTTCATGTTTGTTGGGTGCCTGAATATCTATCTTCCTTGGCGAAGTGTCTATTCATGTCTTCTCCCAATTTTTTATTTGGATTGTTTATCTTTTTGTTATTGAGGTGTTGAAGTGTTCTATAAATTCTAGAGATAAGTCCCTTGTCAGATAGGTCATTGCTGAATACTCTTTCCCAATCTGTAGGTTCTCTTTTGACTCTTTTGGTGAAGTCTTTGGAAGCACATAAAAATGTAATTTTTAAAAGGTCCCATTCATCTAGTTTCTCTTCAGCTGTTTGTGTATTTTGGGTTATGCTTGATTGTCTATTTATGCCATATATTAAGGCCCCTAAATTTGCCCCTAGTTTTTCCTTGAGGAACTCTATAGTTTTAGGTTTCAC
>NW_006922267.1:72694-74203 GCF_000298275.1 Orycteropus afer afer | reverse complement strand
GTTTTGGAATAGTTTGAGTAGGACTGGTGTCAGTTCTTCTCTGAATGTTTGGTGGAATTCTCCAGTGAAACCGTCTGGGCCAGGAATTTTTTGTTGGTAATTGTTTAATAACCTGTTCAATTTCTTATTTTGTTATGGATCTGATCAACTGTTCCACATCAGTCTGTGTTAGTTTAGGTAAGTAGTGAGTTTCTAGAAATCTGTGCATTTCTTCCAGATTTTCTTATTTGTTGGAGTACAGTTCTTCATAGTATCCTGATATTATCCTTTTTATTTCAATTTGTTCTGTTGTAATATCATCTATTTTGTTTCCTATTAGTGTTATTTGTATTCTCTCCCTCTTTTCCTTTGTTAAATTTGCCATTGGTTTGTCAATTTTATTGATCTTTTGAAAAAACCAACTTCTGGTCTTGTTAATTTTTTCTATTGTCTTTCTATTTTCTGTTTCTTTGATTTCTGCTCAAATCTTGATTATTTCCTTTCTTCTGGTGACTGTAGGGTTTTCTTGGTATGCTTTTTCTAATTGTTGGAGATGTTGATTTAAAGTGTTGATTTTGGCTCTTCTTTTTTGATGTGTGCATTTATTGTTATAAATTGACCTCTTGTCACTGCTTTTGCTATGTCCCAAAGATTTTGGAATGTTGTGTTTCCATTCTCATTTGATTCTAGGAATTTCTCAATTCCACTTTTTATTTATTCTCTTACCCAGTCTTTCTTAAAGAGGGTGCAGTTCAGTTTCCATGTGTCTGCCATTTTTCCTTTGATGTTCCTATTGTCGATTTCAAATTTGATAGCATTGCGATCTGAGAAGATGCTTTTCAGTATTTCAATATTTTTAAATTTATTAAGGCTCCCTTTATGGCCTAGCATATGCAGTATCATGGAAAATGTTCCTTGTGCACTGGAAAAAAATGTATATTGTCCTGTTGTTGGGTGAAGTGCTCTGTAGATATGTACAAGGTCAAGTTGGTGGTTTGTATTGTTTAGCTCCTCTGTGTCTTTGTTGAGTTTCTCTCCAGTTGTTCTATCTTGCATTAAAAGTAGTGTATTAAAGTCTCCCACTATGACTGTGGAGTCATCTCTCTGACTTTTTACCTCTTTTAAAGTCTGATTTATGTATTTTTGGGTTCTTTCATTGGGTCCATATAATTTTATTATGGTTATATCTTCTTGTTCAGTTGATCTTTTAATCATTTTATGTCCTTCTTTGTCTCATATTGTGGTTTTTGTCTTCAAGTCAATTTGTTCAGAAATTAATATTGCCCCTCCTGGTCTTTCTGGGTTGCCATTTGCTTGATACATTTTTTCCAACCTTTGATTTTTAATCAACTTTTGTCTTTGTCTCTAAGGTGTGTCTCTTGTAGACAGCGTGTTGATGGGTTTTGTTTTCTTATCCAAACTGCCACTCTCCGTCTCTTGAGTGGTGCATTTATTTCATTAACATTCAGTGTAATTATCAACAAGTACGAATTTGTTGCTGTCATTTTGTTATGTGTTTTTTTACGGTGT
>NW_006922267.1:70173-71517 GCF_000298275.1 Orycteropus afer afer | reverse complement strand
TAACCTCACTTTTGTACGTCCTCTTCTCCTTACTGTGGCCTTACATTTGGTGCCGACACCCGGGAAGAGGAGTAGAACTCGAAGGAATTCTAACTCCCCTTCTCCCTCTTCCCTCCAGACCAGGGAATTCCAGGTCCCTGCATCCACCACCGGTAAGTCACATCTTACCATTTACTCAATGCCCACCAGAGGACATACATTTTGTATTTTGTTGTCCTCCATCCTGTGGGCCATTTTAATTTTTTTAGCTCTGGGTGATGAGCCAGTGCCTACTACCAGACGATTTAAATTAGTTCTGTTGTAACCTGTTTGTGTCTGATTGAGGAGTTGTGTGAATGTTTCTGTGATGCTCCAAGATCTAAGTCGTGGAGTCTGAGTGGGCCCTCAGTTGATTTCCGTGTGAAGTTAGATCGGCACAACAGTGTGGCTCTGCCCTCTGCTCCAGGGTTTATACGGAGACACCTTAGCCAAAGACTCACTTAAATCCCCGAGGGGAGTGGACAACCAGGCATCTGACTGGTCCTTGGGACATGTCTCCAGTGTGCTTATTTTCCTCTTTTCATGTCTCCAGTGTAATTATTTTCCTTTTTTTAATATCTCCTGTGGATTACTTTTGGAGAATTGACTTGCCCAAAGGTCTGAGTTCTGCACTGAAGTTTTCTGAATCACTGGCACAGGGAAAAATCATGGTACCACATCAGAAACTCCTCACAGTCTGGGAGTTTGGTTGCTCGGGACGCCTGACATCCTATCTCCCTTCAGGGTCATTCCTCAGAGGGTCATTCCTCGTTCGACTGTCTAATGTCAGGTGGAGACATTCACCTACGTAAAACAGTCTCACTGGGATAGGGTTCCGGGAACCCTATCCAAAGAACTCAGAACCAATGAGTAATCAAAACTCCAAAATTGATCCAACAACCCCTCTGGGGTGTTTATTAGCAAACCTTAAGACCTTATTACTAGACCAGGACCTCTGTCCCAGACACCTCATCTTTTACTCTACCACAGCATGGCCCCAGTACGAACTAGACAATAGCTTTCACTGGCCAGAGCACAGAACTTTTGACTTTAATATCCTTACAGACTTAGACAATTTTTACCAACACACAGGCAAATGGCCGGAAGTTCCCTATGTCCAGGCCTTTTTTTGTTTGTGCTCCCAGCCCTTATTGTACTCGAAATGTAATACCACTTAAATCCTCCTTGCTCACGAAAAACCCAAACCTCACAAACCCAAACCTCTCTCCCCCTCTGAAACCACTCAAACAGTTTCCTCTTCATCCTTTTCTGACCCACTGGAAAGCCTGTCCTTACCCCCCAGACCCCCTCCTTATGCTGCAGCAC
>NW_006922267.1:69164-69878 GCF_000298275.1 Orycteropus afer afer | reverse complement strand
AGGTCTGCAAACTGTCTCTCATAAAACAATTAATTTTGACAAGCTCCAAAACATTACCCAACTTCCAGATGAGAACCCAGCCACCTTCCTGAACCAATTAACCAAAGCCCTTACCCAATTTACCCATCTAGACCCCTCCTTTCTGGCTAGAGCCACAGTCCTAGCCACTCATTTCATAACCCAATCAGCTCCTAACATTAGAAAGAAACTAAAAAAAAGGTTGAAGAGGAACCCCAAGCTCCCATCGGAGACTGAGTAAATATGGCCTTTAAAGTCTTTAACACCCAAGAAGAGAAAGCGGAAGCAGGTAGGGAAGCCAGGACCTGCCAGAAGGCCGCCTTACAGGCCAATGCCTTACTAGTGGCCCTGAGGCCAGCACATAGTGACAGAAGACCTCCTAGACCTCTTTCCTCAGCGGCTCCCCGATCCTGCTTCAAATGCGGTAAGGAAGGGCACTGGGCCAAATCCTACCCTCAGCCCCGACTGGCCCCCGGCCCATGCCCAGTGTGTGGTTTGAGAGGACATTAGAAGAGTGACTCTCCCTCTGTGTCAAAGCACGGAGGGCCATCCTCCCCCTGCACTAACCCGCTGTCAACAATCTTGGGCCTGACTGAAAAGACTGAATGAGCCCGGACTCAACAACCCTGATCACTCTTGCTGAGCCCAGGGTCACTATCAAGGTAGTGGGTAAGTCAATCTCCTTTTTGATTGATA
>NW_006922267.1:68048-68659 GCF_000298275.1 Orycteropus afer afer | reverse complement strand
TATTACTACTATATCAACAAATTTAGCCTCATAGAAAAAATATTAACACCTGAGTGAAGACCTACACAGAAAAAAAAAAAAAAAAGCCCAAATCAGCAACTCCCCATTCACTTAGTTTCAGTTTCCATTAACCGCCTGACTACTTCCCCTCATAAACCCATTTATACTAATTACCATCTTCTTCCTCTTTGCCCCTTACATCCTCAAGTTTCTCCAAAGCCAACTTAAAAAAATATCTCGGGTCACGGTGAATCAACTTCTCTTACATCCTTACACCACGTTGCCTACTGACGACCCCAACTTTTCAGACTCCAACCTATTAAACCCCTCTCTCCCTCTCCGACCCCGTTCAGCAGGAAGAATCTAAGAGAATCACGTCGCCCTTTATCCATTAAAAGAGGTTGGAATGTTAGGCCGAAGCAAACCCACGCCACCAACATTTCAGTTAGCAGCTTCTTCCGGGTGTCAGGCCCTGATGAGACAGCCTAATAAGACAACCGAAGTGACAGAGCCCACCCAGACTGGAAAGTCCCATGCAGTGACAAACTTCCTCTTGTGAAACCCCCTCTTGCTAATTAAGTACAGACCCATGCTAACAGCTAATCGGACCC
>NW_006922267.1:61882-67520 GCF_000298275.1 Orycteropus afer afer | reverse complement strand
CTTCATTTTGTTTTGATCTTTTTTTCTGATTGATCCCTTTCCAAAGAAGTATTCAGGTATTTGTCTTCAATCTCATTAATTCTCTCTTCCATTGAATCAATTCTACTCCTTTACCCTTGCAGTGTGTTATCTATTTCTGAAAATTTAGTATCAATCTAATCAGATATCTTCTAATTTTTCACATTTATTTTGTCATTTTGTTTTTGTATTGTTTTCCTAAATTGTTCTAGAGTTTTGTCTGTGTTTTCCTTGATCTGTCTCTCAATCTATTGAAGATACCTAAACATAATTCTTTAGAATTATTTAGTAGGGAGTTCCAATGCTGTTTCTTCCTCAAGAATATATTCTGGGTCTGTATCCTGCTCCCTTGTTCCTGCCATTTTGTCTTTCTGCTTTGTGTGGACTATGATGGTCTGTTGTCTCTGAAACATTGTGGCATTGCTGTATTTAGATCTATGTTAACTTTTTTTGAAAAGCAGCTAGGGGTGAGTCATGTTCCTGTTGGTGGTTTTTTATTGTTGGCCAGTTGGTGGAGAAGGAAGTGGTGGCTCTCACCCAGTAAGTGAAGCTGCAGGAGATATTTGTGTAGTTGTGTCATATGGGCACTGTTGCTATCTCTCACTCAGTTAGACAAAATTAACAATTGAATAATCATGAAAAAAGTAAAAGCAGGTGGACAAAAACACACCATGTAATCATGCACGAATAATAACCAAAAAAAAAAAAAAAAAGTGGGGGGGGTACCACAATATCTGAGGGAAGGGCAATACGAGAAAAAAAGGAAAAAAAAGAGAAAGAGAAGGTAGAGTAGGAGAATAATAAAGAAAAAAGAAGTAGGAAAAATGCAAAAAAAAAAAACCAAGGAATGCAGTTAACCATGAGAAAGAAAAAAACTTGAACCAGGAACAAGAAAGAGAGAAAAAGATGAAAACTAGAATTTGGGAAGGGAAGATTAAAGAAGAAGAATAAAAAGGACATAATAATAATAATAATTTTAAAACAGACAAAAACAAATAAAAAGAAAAAAAATTTGGGCAGGGCAGGGCAGGGCACCCAGTGTCTGTCTGAGCACACAGACTTGGATTGAATTCCTGCCAGCTCAGAAGGTTGGTGGGAGTGAGGGATGGTTGCTCCTCCATTCACCAAAAGGGTGTAGGGTATAAGAGTAACCAAGGGAATATCACACCTTTCCAGTTGTTTATGTCTGGAATGTCCTTGCAGTTCCTGGCAAGTGGAGCCTATTCTTAAGTTTCTGGAATCTGGGAGAACACTGTCACTTTAAATATCCAAAATGGTTGAACCACTTGTAATTATTCAGAATGGCAAAAGTCCACAGCTCAGCCTGCCTTCTTCTTCACTGCTTCCCCTTTTATTCACCAGAGACCAGAGCAGTCCTCCATGCAGTCCCTGGCTAGCATGGTCAATTTTTAGGTTAATTCTTAGGTCCTAACACCACTCGGCAATATCCAAAGTCTCTGTGCCATCAGGATCGCTGTCAGACTGCAGCTCCGTATGTCTCCTTTTTTAGTGTTTTCATGGAAATTCTTCTACTAGTTGGAGTTTAGTCCATTTCTATATCCTTCCCTCCAGAGCTCAGGGATCTAGGATCATCTTCTGTATCCATGTTAATTGGTTTCCCTTTTCTTTCTTGAGGAGGGTCTGCGCAGTCTTTCTGCTTACTCCACCATCTTGCCAGAACTCAGGTATCAAGAGGTGATGCTTGGACCAGTGGTAGCTTGCAGGCTGCTGGTGAGACTGCAGAGGAAAGTGGTGAGTGGGCTTCAGTATCTCCCACTGGATTTCCTCAATGTCCATTGTTGCCAGGAAGTCCTACTTACATGAGGTGAAGTGGCCAGACTCCACAGATGAAGATCTTGGATCTCTACAAAAAGCTCACACTGAAATCCCTGCAAACTCTCCCCATCATCTTTGGAGTTGTGGGAGTGAATCTGGAAAGATGGAAATATTAATTTCTGACAAAATTGGCTTTAAGACAAAAAGGATCTGAAAAGACAAGGCAGGACATTATATAATGACTAGAGTCAATTCAAAAAGAGGACATAATCATAATAAATACATAAGCACCCAAGGAAAGAGCCCCAGAGTGCATAAACAAAACATGAAGAGAATTGAAAGGAAAAATAGACAACTCCATAATAACAGTAGGAGACTTTAATACTCCACTTTCAATGAATGACAGAACAGTTACAAAGAAACTTAACAAAGATACAGGTGATGTAAACAAGACAGTCAACCAAATAAACTGCATAGATGTATACAAAACACTCCACCCAATAACAGCAAAATATATGTTCTTTTCCTGTGTATATGGAACTTTGTCCAGAAGAGATCATATGTTAATCAACAAAGCAAGCCACAATACATTTAAGAAGATTGAAATACTACAAAGCATACTCCAGGACATAATGCTACAAAGCAAGAAATCAACAACAGGAAGATCAATCAAACACGTGGAAACT
This sequence comes from Orycteropus afer afer, assembly GCF_000298275.1. NCBI lineage: Eukaryota > Metazoa > Chordata > Mammalia > Tubulidentata > Orycteropodidae > Orycteropus > Orycteropus afer. The sequence continues at coordinate 65,040 of NW_006922267.1, read as the reverse complement.
TAACAACACCCTAGTTAAAAACTACTAGGTAATAGAAGAAATTTTTTAAAATTTCCTTGAATCAAATGAGAATGGAAACACAATAAACCAAAACTTTTGGGACACAGCAAAAGCCATGCTCAGAGGACAGTTTATAGCAATAGACACACAGATCAAAAAAGAAAAAAAGAATTAAAATCAATACCTTAACCAATCATCTCCAAGTATTAGGTGGAAAAAAAGAATAAACATACATTCAATAGAAAGAAATTCCAGCAGAAATAAGGGAAACACATTCTGATTGCACATATAAGAACAAGGTTGAGATCAGGTTGATCAGTTATGAGGTTGTTTCAGTAACTCAGAAGAGAGATGATGGTGTTACTAGAGACTGAGAGGAGTGGATAGACTCAGTAGATATATAGGGAGTAGAATTCATACCAGGTATACAAGAATGGTTCAATGTTAGAAAAACAATCAATTAAATCTACCACATAAATAGAACTAAAGGACCACATGATTACATCAATTGATCCATAAAAGGTATTTGACAAAATTCAATACCCATTCCTGATAAAAAACACTCAGCAAAACAGGAATAGAAGGCAAATTATTCAACATAATAAAGGGCATATATAGAATACCAACAGTTAATATTATTCTCAATGGAGAGTGTGAAAACATTCCCCCTGTGAGCAGGATCCAGACAAGGATGACCTTTTATCACCACTCCTATTCAATATTGTATTGGAAGTCCTAGCCAGAGGAATAAAGCAAGAAAGGAAAATAAAAGGCATCTAAATTGGCAAAGTAAAACTGTTTCTATTTGCAGATGACATGCTCCTACATGAATAAAATCCTAGGGACTCATCAAGAAAATTACTGGAACTAATAGAAGCCTTTAGCAAGGCAGAAGGGTACAAGATCAACATACAAAAATCAGTAGGATTTCTCTACACTAACAAAGAGAACTCTTAAAAGAACGTCAGATAAACAATACTATGTTTTAATAATCACCCCAAAAATGAAAGACTTTGTAATAAATCTCACAAGAGAAACAAAAGAATAAACTTAACCAGAGAAAACTACAAAACATTACTACAAGATACCAAAGGAGATCTACATAAATGGAAGAATACACTATGCTCATGGATAGGAAGAACTAATATTATAAAATTTCAGTACTACCCACAGAAATCTATAGGTATAATGCAATCCCTATCCATACTCTATTATCATACTTTAAAGAGATGGAAAAACTAATCCCAAAATTTATATGGAGCACAAGGAGACCCTGAATAAGCAAAACACTACTAAAGAAGAAAACCAAAGTAGGTAGCCTCACACTCCCTGGTCTCAAAACCTGCCACAGTAGTCAAACCAGGTTGGTATTGGTACACTGACAGACACATAGAACAATGGAACAGAATTGAGAACCTAGAAGTAAATCCACCTACCTATACTCAGTTAGTCTTTGACAAAAAGTCTAAATTCATTAAATTGGAGAAGAGATAGTCTCTTTAACAAATCATGCTTGCAAAACTGGAAATTCATTCACAGAAAAATAGAACAGGATCCATATCTCACACCATATACAAAAACTAACTCAAGATGAATCAAAGACCTTAATGTAAAACACCAAACCAAAAAGATCATGAAAGAAAAAATAGGGAGAAACTAAGGGGCCCTAATACATGGCATAGTACACTATTAAACATAACTAAAAATGGCATACATAAGAAGATAAACTAGACAACTCGTACCTTCTAAAATAAACATTTATGTGTATCAAAAGAATCTGTAAATACAGTAAAAGAGAACCTATAGACTGAAACAAAATTTTTGACAAGGTTGTACCAGACAAGGTACTAATCTCTAAAATTTATAGAAAACTTCAACACATCAACAACAAATAAACAAAATAATATAAGCAATCCAATTAAAAATGGGTAGAGGACATGAAAAGATATTTCACCAACATTTCATCTAACAAACATATGAAGAAATGTTCACTAGCATTACCCATTAGAGAGATGCAAATCAAAACAAAAATGAGATATCATCTCAATCCAACATAAATAGCAAATTTCAGAAAACAACAAAGGTGTGGAAAGACTGGAACACCCATACACTGCTGATGGGGTTGTAAAATGTAACAACCTTTACAATTGTGAAATGTAAAGCAGTCTGGCACTTCCTTAAGAAGTTGGAAATAGAAATATTTTATGATCCAGCAATCCTACTACTAGGTCTATATCCTAGAGAAATAAGAGCCATGACACAAACAGATAAATGCACACCTATGTTTATTGCAGCATTATTCACAATAAGAAAAAGGTGGAAACAACCTAAGTGCCCATCCATGGATGAATGGTTAACCAAACTACAGTACATACACAGAATGGAGTACTATGCAATGTTAAAGAATAATGATGAAGCTGTGAAACACTTCATAACATAGATGAAGCTAGAGGACATTATGCCGAGTGACGTTAGTCAATCACAAAAGGACAATTTTGTATGAGACCACTACTATAAAAAGTTATTTAACATTTCCACACAGAAATAGTTGTTCTTTGAAAGTTACCAGGGGTGGGAAGAGAAGAAAGGGAAAATCACCAGGTTGAAGCTAGACATGTATTGACTTGGGTGAAGGGAAAGGCAGTATACAATAAGGGGGAGTTCATCACAAAATGACCAAGGCAGTAGAACACACAGGGAGGAGCATAAGAGTTAAAGACAGCAAAGGTGAATATTGTCACATACACAATCCTGCAATAAAATTAATAACAATAATTTACCACTGTGTACATAGATATACACTCAATCTGAACAGAGGTGAGAACATGAATGGAACTACAACCATAAATATATATAATTTTGACAGAGGCTATCCTTACCTATGCATTTATATATGCTTCCTATTTGTCCATGAATGTAGTAGAGCACACAGGGGACAAAGTTATGAAAATATCTTAGTCATAACCAAACACCTTGAGGAAAACAGTCACTGGATATGGAGGCTTAGGGCCACAGTCTTAGGGGACACTAAGGTCAATTGGCACAGTATAGTCTACAAAGACATTGTTCCACATCCTACTTTGCTGATCTGTGACTTGTATCTTAAAAGGTTGTGAGTGGCCATTTAAGGTGCAACAATTGGTCTCTCCCCTTCCAGG
>NW_006922267.1:55202-61641 GCF_000298275.1 Orycteropus afer afer | reverse complement strand
CTTTGAAGGGAAGTATAAAGAAGTGGATTAAATAACAAGTAGTAGAAGAATCTGAATGAAAACAGTGAGTAAGGAGACAAACGGAGCTGTGGACTGCTGGCTGTCCTGAGGGCACAGCCATTTTGAATATTTCCCAGTGGCAGCCTAAGAATGGCTTTGCTTACTAAGGATTGCATGGGTAAGGACTGCATTGGTCCTTGACAATGAGAAAGGAAAACACCAAAGAAGGAAACAAACACACCTGTGGAGTACTAGTGGTTGTCCTGAGGGCAGACCATTTTGAATATTTGCAAGTGGCATTCTTATCTGGACAGCAACCTAAAATCGGCTCCACTTGCTGAGGACAGCACACCAACGACACTGGTGGCTGACCACTGGGGAGGTGCGACATTCCCCTTGTTAATTTTATACCCCACACTCTCTTGGTAACAGGAGTGTGGTCATCCTTCCCCTACCCACCTTCTTGACCATCAGGAATTCCATCCTGGCCTGTGCCCTGCCAGAGATTGCGTGCCATGCTCTGCCCCACACAATTTTGGCTTTGTTTGCTTGTTTTTAAATTAGTCTTTTTATCTTCCTCAGTTCTTCCTCTCCCCGCCCCCTTCTCATCTGTGGCTCTTGTTTTTGTTGTTCTTCTTTTTTCTTTTCTTCTCTTCTCTCTTCCAGGTTCCCTTTTTTGTCTTTTTGTTCTTTCCATCTCTTGTTTTTCCTTTTGCAGTTTTCCCATTTTTTTTCTTTACTATTCTTTTGCTCTTGCTCTTTTCATTCATTACTTCTTCCCCAGATATTGGGGCTTTTTTTCTCTTTTTCTCATTATTTTTCTTTTATCCTTTTTAAATATAGTTGAAAATTTTTCATCTCATTTATTGCATTACTTTTTTTCTGCTATTGTTCCTCTTTATTTATGTGGTTTGAGGTTTTTTTTCTCTTGTTTTTATTTTATGGTGGTTGCTTTTAATTTTTTCTTGTCTAACTGAGTGGGAGACAGCAACCGTTCCCACACAATCAAAGCATACGTGCACCTTGTGCAGCCCCACCCACTAATTGAGGGCCACAACTTGATCTTGCACCAAATGACACCTCACCCTCAACTTTTCCTTATGAATGGCTAATAGACATCTATGCACACACTTTCATTCTCTATCACACACATCAGGAAACAGGTGGTGAGTGCCTAAGTGCTAACAACTAGAAAATAGAGGAGCACAGTACCATGCTCACACAGATATATCAAAACAAAATAAAGGGGAGAAAAAAACTTGCATAAATCACACCAACATACAACCACAAATTAAGCATAAGCATAAAAACACCACAATGTCTCAGAGACAACAGACCATCACAGTCCACACAAAGTTGAAAGATAAAGTAGTACAAACAATGGACTAGGATACAATCTCAGAAAACATCCCTGAGGAAGATGCAGCATTAGAACTCCCTAGGAATTCAAAAGAATTCTATTTGGGTACCTTCAAGAGAATGAGAGACAGATCAAGGAAAACACTGACAAGATCAAGGAAAATTGAAAACAAAACAAAACAAAACAAAAAAAAAACACTCTAGAACAATTTAGGAAAACAATACAGCAAAAAGTTAACAAAATAAACAAAAAAATATATAGAAATGATACAAAAACAACAAATAGAAATCTAGAAGATTAATACTAAGCTTTCAGAAATAGATAACACATTGAATGGGCAAAGGGAAGACAGAATTAATAACATTTAAGAAAATTACATCAGTACTACTTTGCTAAGGGATCAATCAGGAAAAAGATAAAATAAATAAATAAAGTCTAACATTCTGTGGAATACTATCAAGAAGAATAATCTATGTGTAATCGGAATTCCAGAGCAGGAAGAGACAAATAAAATCACAGAGAAAATTGTCAAAGATTTGTTGGAAGAAAATTTTACTAATATGATAAAAATGAGGATAAAACCATTAAAGAAGTTCAATGAATCTAAAAAATTTAGACCCCAAGAGAAAATCACCAAGAAATACCATAATCAAACTCACTAAAACCAAAGACAAAGAAAGAATCCTGAAAGCAATACAGGAAAAATGAAAAGTTAACTACAAAGGGCAACCAATAAGACTAAGCTCTGATTTCTCAGCAGACACAATGAAGACAAGATGGTAACAGGATGATATATATATGTAAAACCATGAAAGAAAAATATTTTCCAACTAAGAATTATATACCCAGCAAACTTGTCCTTCAAATGTGAGGTGGAAATTAGGACATTTCCAGTAAGAAGATATTAAGGGAATTTGTTAAAACCAAAACATCCATACAAAAGATGCTAATGGGAGTCCTTTGGACAGGGAACCAGCAACAGCAAACAACAAATGATGATTAACACACATGAAGACATAACCCAGAAACCAACTCAGTTGAAATAAGTAAAATAAGCTTACAAGACTGTAAACAGGGAACCAAAGACATCACTTCGCAAATGAGGACAACTACAAAACAAAAAAGAGGGAATAAATGGAGTAATTATAGAAATTCCAAATCATAAGGAAGTCAAGACTAGTGTGAGATAGAATAGACTCTTTTAAATTTGGGAAGAAAATAATAAATCACAGGGGAACCACAAAGAAAAATAATAAACCTTTGCATCAAAATAAAAAAGAAAACAAACACAAATATTTAGCAAATACTAAAATAAGAGCAATGATAGAGATGATAAAATGATTCATAAGCAAAATGAGCTCAGCACAGAAAATTATATATATCAAAGAAATCAGCAACACCATGAAAAAACAGGGGAGCTCTGGTAGTGTAGATTTTTTGAAAAAACACAAAGCAAAATTACAGCAATAAATTCATACTTGTCGATAATTACACTTAATGTAAATAGATTAAATTCACCACGCAAGAGACAGAGAGTTACAGACTGGATAAGAAAACATGACCCATCATTATGCTGTCTAAAAAGGACTCACCTTAGATGCAAAGATTAAAAATCAAAGGTTGGAGAAAGATATACCAAACAAACGGCAACCAAAAAGGAGCAGGAGTGGCAATATTAATTTCTTATAAAATATTCTTTATGAAAAAATAACCATAAGAGACAAGGAAGGACATTATATAATGATTAAAGTATCAATTCAAAAGAAGGACTTAACCATAATAAATATCTACACACTCAATGAAAGAGCCGCAAAATACATAAAGTAGACTTTAAAAGAATTGAAAAGACAAATAGATGGCCCCACAGTAATAGCAGGAGACTTCAGTACACCACTTTCAATGAAAGATATAACAACTGGAAAGAAACTCAGCAAAGTTGCAGAAGAACTAAACAATGCAACCAACCAATTTCACTTTATAGACATCTACAGAGCCCTTCATCCAACAACAGTACAATAAACATTCTTTTCCAGTGCACATGGAACATTTTCCATGATAGACCATTTGTTAGGCCATTAAGCAAGCCTCAATAATTTTAAAAACATTGAAATACTACAAAGCATCTTCTCAAATCACAGTGTTATAAAATTAGAAGTCAGAATATGGAAAAACAACAGAAAAAATGCAAGCACATAGAAACTGAATAATACCTCCTCAAAAACAACTGGGTAATAGAAGAAATAAAACATTAAATTAAAAAATTAATTGAGTTAAACAAGACTGGAAACACAACATACCAAAATCTTTGGGACACAGAAAAAGCAGTGATCAGATGACAATATACAGCAATAGATGCACACATCAAAAATGAAGAAAAGAGACAAAATCAACACCTTAACATAACATCTCCAACAATTAGAAAAAGAGCAGCAAAAAACCCTACAGTCACCAGAAGAAAAGAAAAAATAATGATTCAAGCATAAATTAATGAAACAGTAATAGAAAGACAATATGAGAAATCAACAAGATTAGAAGTTGCTTCTTTGAAAAGATTAATAAAATCGACAAACTACTGGCAAACTTATCAAAGAAAAAGAAGGAGGAGATGCAACTAAGAGAAATAAGAAATGAAATGGGTGATGTCATAGTAGAAGCAATAGAAATAAAAATAATATCAAGATCCTATGAGGAACTCCAAAAAATTTGAGACCTAGAAGAAATGGACTGATTTCTAGAAACACACTACTTACCTAAACTAACACAGATGGAGGTAAACAATTTGAACAAACCTATAACAAAAGAATAAATTGAACAGGTCATAAAAGAAAAATTACCAACAAAAAAAGTCCTGGCCCAGATGGTTTCACTGGAAAATTCTATCAATCACTCAGAGAAGTGACTTCAATCTTACTCAAACTATTCCAGAACATAGAAAAGGATAGAATCTTCACAAATTTATTTTATGAAGCAAGCATAACCCTGATATGAAAACCAGGCAAAGACTCCACTAGAAAGAAAACTGCAGACCAATATCCCTCATGAATATAGATGTAAAAATCTTCAACAAAATCCTAGTCAATAGCCTCCAACAAAATACCAAACACCAAGTGGGATTTATATCAAGTATGTAAGGATGTTTCAACATTAGAAAAATAATGAACGTAACACATTACAAAGTAAAATGAAGGAAAAGAATCACATGATCATATCAATAGATGCAAAAAAGTCATTTGATACAATCCAACACCTATTCCTGATTTAAAAAAAAAAAAAAAAAACTTTCAGAATAAGAATAGAAGGTAAATACCCCAACATTGTTGTTGTTGTTGTTATGTGCCGTCGAGTCGGCCCCGACTCATAGCGACCCTAGTAAAGGGCATATATGCAAGACCAACAGCCAACATTATTCTCGATGGAGAGGGACTGAAACCATTCCATTTGCAAACAAGAATTAGACAAAGATGCCCTCTATCTCCACTTCTCTTCAATATTGTATTGGAAGTCCTAGCCAGGGCAATAAGGCAAGAAAGAGAAATAAAAGGCACCCAAATTGGTAAGGAAGAAGTAAAACTATCCCTAATTGTCAATGATATAGAAAGCCCAAGAAACTCACCAAGAAAACTACTAGAACTTATTGAAAGATTTAGCATAGTAGTCAGATACAAAATTCAGTTGGATTTCTCTATGCCAGAAAAGAAGTCTCTGAAAAGGAAATAAGGAAATCAATACCTTTTACAATAGCCACCAAAAAGAGAAAATGATTGGGAATAAATCTTACCAGGAAAAAGACCCGTACAAATAAAACTACAAAACACTACTTCAAGAAACCATAGAGATCTACATAAATGGAAGAACATACCATACTCATGGATAGAAAGATTGAACATTGTGAAAATATCAGCACTACCAAAACCAATCTATACATTCATTGTAATCACAATCCAGATTCCATCAACATTTTTAAAGACATAGAAAAATGAATCTCTAATTTTACATGGAGAGGAAAGAAAACTCAGATAAGTAAAGCCCTACTGAACAAGAACAAAGTATGAAGTCTCACACTCCTATATCTCAAAATCTGCCTACAGCCACAGTAGTCAAAACTACCTGATATTGGTACAATGACAGACACACAGACCAGTGGAATAGAATAGAGAAGCCAGAAATAGATCCATTGATCCTAAAGTCAGCTGATCTTTAACAAAGGGCCCAAATCTATTAAATTGGGATGAGATAGTTTCTTTCACAAATAGTGTTGGTAAAACTGGATATCCTTTTGCACAAAAATGGAACAAGATCCATACCTCACACCATACACAAAAACTAACTCCAGATGGATCAAAGACTTAAATGTGAAACCTAAAACTATAAAGTTCATCAAAGAAAAAATAAGGCCAAATTTAGTGGCCCTCATTTATGGCATAAATAGACTATCAAACATAACCTAAGATGCACAAACAGCAGAAGACAAACTAGATGATTGGATTTTTCTAAAAATTAAATTCTTATGTGTATCAAAAGACTTTTCCAAAAGATTAAAAAGGAGTCTACAGAATTGGAAATGATATTCAGCAATGATATATTGGACAAAGGATTTATCTCTAAAATTTATAGAAAATTTGAGCACCTCAACATCAAAAAGACCAACAGTCTGATAAAAAATGGGCAGAAGACTTGAACAGACACTTCACCAATGAAGAAGTTCAGGCAGCCCACAAACACATGAAGAAATGTTTGTGATCATTAGCCATTAGAGAGATGTAAATGAAAACAATCATGGCATAATATCTTACCCCAACATTAATAGCAAAGTTCAACAAGGCAGAAAATAACAAATGCTGGTGAGAATGTGGAAATATTGAGACACTCAAACACTGCTGGTGGGACTGTAAAATGATACAATCACTGTGGAAATAGGTACGGTGATTCCTTTAAAAGTTGGAAATAGAAATATTGTTTGATCCAGCAATCCCATTACTAGATATATATGCTAAAGAAGTGGGAGCTGGGACGCAAATAGATATATGCACATCCATGTCCATTGTGGCACTATTCACAATATCAAAGAGATGGGAACAA
>NW_006922267.1:52228-52692 GCF_000298275.1 Orycteropus afer afer | reverse complement strand
TATGTTTTCACCAAAATAAAAGTGAGGGGGAAAAAAGTTTACACAGGAAATTTGTTTTCCATTCAACAATTATTTTGTTTTGTAACACTAGTTGCAGTTCCCTTAGGGTAAAATCACTCTTCCTCCCTGGGTTCTGTGTTAAAATTCATTTTTCTTTACTATAACTTCGTTTCCTTTTGTTTTTTTGGTAAATATTGCCCTTTTGCTCTACAATAATTTATTATGAAAAGTATGTTCCTCAAGACTGGTATTGTTCACTTTAAAGACCTACCTGATGTTTACCTGCAAGGTGATCCCAAGACGTGGGTTTAGTCCCAGGTTCCAAGGATGTCTAAAGGCCATGGTCTCAGGGGTTCTACTAGTTTCTGTCAGACCACCACTTGTCTGATGGTTATGCCACTGGTATTTCAGATGCCAGCAGGGTTACCCATTTTGAACAGGTTTCATTGGAGTATCCAGGCTAA
>NW_006922267.1:20835-25334 GCF_000298275.1 Orycteropus afer afer | reverse complement strand
TCTCCCACTCAGTTAGACACAAATTACAACTGAACAACCATCAAAAAACTAAAAGCCCATGGATTAAAAACACACCATGTAATCACACAGGAACAGTAACCAGAAAGAGAAAAAAAGGGGAAATAAAATAACAAAACAAGAAAACCTGCAATATCTGGGGATAGCACACTAAGGAAAAAAAAAGTAGAGAAGGAGAATAATAAATGAAAAAAAAAAGGAAAAATGAAAAAGAAAATTAAGGAACAGGGTAAAGCACAAAAAAAAAAGGGAAAAAAAAAAAAACCTTAAATTAAGAAAAAAAATTCAACCAGGCACAGGGAAAAGAAAAGAAAAATTTCTGGGAAGGGGAAGATTAAGAATAATAATAAAAAGAAGAAGAATAAAAAAGACAAAAAGGGACAAAGGTATTAATAATATTAGTTGTTTTAAAACAGACAAATACAAGCAAACTAATCACCAGAAAAAAAGAAAGTGAAAAAGAAAAAAAATAAAAATAAAAAAAAGAGGAAAAAAAAAATCAGTGGAGGACAGCACAAGGCACCCAGGCTCCATCTAAGCACAGACTGTGATGGAGTTCCTGTGGACCCAGAAGGTAGGTGGAAGTGGGGGATGGCTGCACCTCCATTCACTAAGCAGGTGTGGGGTATAAGAGTAACAAGAGGAATGTGGTACCTTTTCAGTCTTGCAGGTCCCGAGTGTCCTTGGGGTTGCTGGAAAGCAGAACATGTTTTTAAGCCCCAGGAATCTGCAAGAGCGCTGTCTCTTTATATATCCAAAATAGTCAAGCTGCTTTTTAAACCTTCAAAAAGGTGGCATCCTCCGGACCAGCAAAAGTCCACAGCTCAGCCCACATTTCTCTTCACATTCTCTGTTTGTTCCCCAGCGACCATGCACAGTCCTCCATTCAGTCCCTGGCCAGCAGGGTGATTTTTAGGTTAATACTTAGATCCTACCACCACTCAGGAAACTCCAAGCTGTCTGTGCCATCAGGATAGTTCAGGATCGCTGCCAGAATGCAGCTCCGTCTGTCTCCTTTTTTGGTATTTTCACGCAAATTCTTCTGCTGGTTGGGGTTTAGTCCACTTCTGTATCCTTCCCTTCAAGATCAGGGATCCAGGATTATCTTCTGTGTATGTGTTAATTGGTTTCCCTTTTCTTCGTTGAAGAGGGTCTGTGCAGTCTTTCTGCCTAGTCCGCCATCTTGCCGGATCAATCTTCTGGATTTCTATCTGTAGATTTTGTATCATTTCTAATTTTTCATTTATCTTTTCATTTTGGTCTTGTATTGTCTTTCACAATTGTTCTATGGTTTTCTCTGTATTTTCCTCAATTTTATCAGTATTTTCCTTGATCTGTCTCTCAATCCATTAAAGTTACTTAAATATAATTCTTTTTAATTCCTTATCAAGGAGTTCCAATACTGCTTCTTCCTCAGGGATGTGTTTTGGGTCTGTATTCTTGTCCCTTGCTTCTCTTGCTTGTTTGTGTGAACTGTGATGTCCCTTCATAGTCATTGGCCACTAGCACAGTTGTGCCTGCAGCCCTTGGCAACCAGGGCTGATTTTTAGGTCAATTCTCAGGTCCCAACACCACTTGGAAATAGTCAGGCTGTTGGTGCTGTCAGAGTAGTTGACAGTCTGCAGCTCCATTCATCTGCATGCTCACTGTTTTCATTCGGGTTCTTCCCCTACTTGGTGCCTAATCCACTTCTGTATCCTTCCTTTCAAATCTCAGAGCTCCAGGATTATCTTCTGTCTCTCTGTCAATTGGTTTCTCTTTTCTTTGTGGAAGAGGGTCTGTGTAGCTTGTCTACCTATTCCAACATCTTACCAGAAGTTCTACTGATGCACATAAAGTATTTTTAATTGGTCACAGGCATTTAGTGTATCTTTCACTGTGTGTTCATTTTTGGTTATGTTTGATAGTCTCTTAATGCCGTAAATTAGGAAACCTAAATTTGCTGCTATTTATTCTTTGATGATCTTTATAGTTTTAAGTATTACATTTGGTCTTTTCTCCATCTTGAGTTAGTTTATATTTATGGTGTGAAGTACAGATCTTGTTTCATTTTACTGTAAATGGATAAGCAGTTTTGCAAGCATCATTTGTTAAACAGATTATCTCTTCCCATTTTATAGATTTTCGCCTTTTGTTGAAGATCAACTGTGCATGAGTGAATGGATTTATTTCTGAGTTCTCATTTATATTTCATTGGTCTGTTTGTCTATCATTTTACCAAATCCACTGGCATTGAGGTCTATTCTAATTCATGGTCGTAATGTATTATTTATTGGATATTATGTTAGATTCTATTGGCTAGGATTTTGTTGGGGATTTTTGTGTCCATGCTCAAGGGAGACACTGGTTTGTAACTCTTTTTGTAAAGGTGTTTCCCTGGCTTTGGTGTCAGGGTTACACCACCTCCATAAAATGAGTTTGGAATTTTCTCATCTTTTTCTATGGTCTGGAATAATTTGAATACAATTGGCATCAGCTTTTCTCTGAGTGTTTGGAAGAATTCTACCATGAAGTCATCTGGACCTGGGCTTTTGTTTTGTTGTTGGTAATTTTTCTTTATTTATTCTTGTTCATTTATTATTTAATGACCTGTTCAATTTCTTCTTTTATTATAGGTCTGCTCAGATTTTCTACCTCAGCCTATGTTATTTTGGGTAGGTCGTGTTTTTCTAGAAATTTGTTCCTCATAGTATTCTGTTATTATCCTTTTCATTTTTGTGGATTCTGTTGTGATGTTGTTGATTAAATTTCTTATTACTGTTATTTGCATCTTCTCTTTCTTTTTCTTTGTTAAATTTTGTTTAACAAAATTTGTTAAATTTGGTTTGTCAGTTCTGTTAATCTTTTCATAAAGCCAACTTCCAGTGATGTTTACTGTATTATTATTTTTCCATTTTCTTTTTCATTTACTTCTGCTCACATTACTTCATTTCTTCTGGCTTTTTTGCTCCTCTTTTCCTATTTGTTGGGTTAATGTATTGATTTTGTTTTTTCTTGTTCTTTGATGTGTGTTTCTTTACATAAACTGACCTCTGAACACTACTTTTTCTGTGTTTCAAAGGGTTTAGCATTAGTGTTATCATTCTTGTTTGATTCTAGGAATGAATTTATATCACTTTTTTATTCCTTCTATTATCCAGCAGTTTTTAAGCAGAGTGTTATTCTGTATCCATGTATTTTATTTTTTCCTTGATGTTCCTATTATTGATTTATAATTTCATACCTCTATGATCTGAAAAGTTTCTTTGTATTATTTAAGTGTTTTTAAATTTATTGAGGCTTGCTTTGTGGCATAATATATGGTCAATTCTGGCTAATTATACATGTGCATTGGAAAAGAATATTACTGAATTTTGTTGGGTGGGGTGTTCTGTATGTAACTAAGAGTTCAAGTTGGTTGATTGTTGTGTAGATCTTCTGTATCTTTGTTGAGTTTCTTTCTAGTTGCTCTGTCTTTCATCAAAAGTGGTTTCTTAAAATCTCCTACTGCTCTTGTGGTGTTGTCTATTTCTCTTTTCAATTCTGTTAATATATGCTTTATATATTATGGAGCTCTTTCATGGGGTGCATTGATATTGATTATGGCTATGTCTTCTTGTTGGATTGATTCTTTAATCATCATATAATGTTCTTCCTTCATTATTATGGTGGCTTTGCCTTGAAATCCATGTTGTCAGAAATTAATTTAGTCATTTCTACTTTTTTTGGTTGGCTTTTGCTTGGTACATTTTTAATCCTTTGATTTTTAGCTTGTTTTTAATCTTTGTGTCTAAGATTAATCTCATTTATGCAGCATACTAATGGGTCCTGTTTTCTTCCATTCTGCTACTCTCTTTCCTTGACTGGCATATAATTTAGTTTTTATTCAGTGTGATTATTAATAGGTATGAATTTCCTACCATCATTATTTCATGTTTTTAATGTTATTTTTGAAGATTTCTTTGGTCTATACATTTTTCTGGGCTTAGTTCATGTTGTTATCAGATTTTCTTTATTCTTATTCACTGTGTTTACTGAGTCCTTATGATTTTGATTAAAAGGTTTATTCATTTTCTTTGCAGCTATCTCATAATTTATTTTATCTTCTTCAATGTACTATATATTGACTTTCTCTATATTTGAAAGTTCTGTAATTATACCATTTATTCCAACTTTTTGCTTTATAGTCTTTGTCATTTACAAATTGACATCTTTGGTTCTCTGTTTGGACTCATATAAGTTTATTTTATTTTTGAAAATTATTTATCTGAGTTGGTTTCTAAGTGGTGTTGTTATGTGTCTTAATGTCAGTTGTTGTCTGATGTTGATGCTCTCTCCAAAAGACTCCTTCTAACATTTCTTGCAAGATTGGTTTGTATTTTATAAATTACCTTAATTTCTATTTATCTGGAAATGGCCTAATTTAATGATCATATTAGAGGGATAGTTTTGCAGGATAAATAATTCTTGTTGTTGTTGTTGTTGTTGTTGTTATGTGCCGT
>NW_006922267.1:19628-20735 GCF_000298275.1 Orycteropus afer afer | reverse complement strand
CCAGCAGTCTGGTTAGCAGGCAAGTGTCTTAGCCACTGTGCTACCAGAGCTCCCAAATAATTCTTAGTTGGCAATTTTTTTTTCCTTCAAGGTTTTATATATGTCATCCCATTGTCTTCTTGCTTGCATTGTTTCTGCCAAAAAGTCAGAGCTTAGTCTTATTGGTTTCCCTTTTTATATAACATTTTGTTTTACCCTAGCTGCTCTCAAGATTCTTTCTTTATCTTTGCTTTTGGAAAGTTTGATTATGATGTGTCTAGGTGAGTTTCTTTTGTGATCTATTCTGTATGCAGTTCATTGACTTTCTTGAATGGATATCTTTTCATATTTATGATATTAAGGAAGTTTCTGTCATCATCCCCCCCTTTTTTTCAAATTGTTTACTGTGATTTGAGTACAATTTTAAAAAGCAGATTCGTTTTACTCTCAACAGTTCTTACACATTTTGTTTCATGGCATCAATTACAATCCCCATGATAAAATGCTCTTCTCCATCTTCGCCCTGTGACTATCTTTCCCTGTACCCTTACCTATGCATTCCTGTCTATTCAGCTTTCCCTTTGTGCAAATGCTACCCTCCTGCTCTATCACTGTTGATTATTCAAAGGGGTACATTTCCATGGAGTAGGTGTTCTGCTCCTAGGCCTTTTTACTGTTTGGCTGAAAGCTAATTCATGGGACTGGGTCCAGTTCCAGGCCTGAAGGAAAACCTGAGGCCATACTCGGAAGTTTCACTAGTCTCTATCTGACCAATAATTCTGTTCATTTTTGTGTTTTTGAAATTTTTTCCACATTTTTCCTCCCACTTTGCCGCGGACCATCACAGTCACTGGGTTCGGCCTTATTACTCGAAGAAGATTATAGGTGAATAGGGAGTCAGCGAACTGGCTAACAGAAGACAAACAACTCAGAGGATGCTTGCAGCTGAGAGAGTTTATTATGCTTCAAAGCCATATTTTTATAGTATATGTTAGTTCCTTTTACAAAACCACCATCTATTTTGATTTCAGTCAGTCAAGCAAGTTAAAAATAAAGTGGAAATGTTTCAAAATACAATAAGAAACAGGAAGTGTCTATCTTAACATAATATCTTATCTTGTTAGTTAC
>NW_006922267.1:13835-18378 GCF_000298275.1 Orycteropus afer afer | reverse complement strand
ATGTAGAAGATTTTCATGTACTGTGTCGTTAAAATGGAGCTTGATGCCCTCTGAGACCATGTTCACAAGCCTGGAAACCCAGTGACTCAGACCCTCAATTTGCTTGGTTGTGGCTGAGAGGATACTCTATCCTTGCCTCCTGTTAGTTCTATAATGTATATGGATATTTTTTGTAAAAAATACTACCAGCCAAAATTATCTATAGTAATGGGAATATTCTCATTCACCTACCCACACCTGATCTTCTCACCTGTCTATGCATTCACCCATAGACTAGCATTTGTGGTTATTGATAATGCACTGTTGTCTGTGTAAAAGTATTTGCCTCTGTTGTCTATAACTTTTGTGCACCTCTCTGTATCCTTTTGTTTCCTTGATATTGTACTAGTCACACATCTTTGCCTTTCCTTTCATCCAAATAAACACATGACCCTTACAAGTCAGAACTTTTTCCTCTACTTCCTTTCCATCCCTTGTAACCAACAAAGTAAATTTACTTCCCTGTGTAAACCTTTCCTTGATTTTTTATAACAAAAGACTTATGCAGTGTTTGTTCTTCTGTGATTTACTTATTTCAATCAGAATAATATTCTCTGAGTTAATCCACATTACGAGGTGATTTGCATATTCTACATTTTTTTAATTGTGATTTGGGTGAAGATTTACAGAGCAAATTCACTTTCCATACAGCAGTTCACATACACTTTGCCTCATGACATTGACCACAGTTTACTACAATGGAACAGCTCCCCTCCCACTTCCTCCCCATAGTTACCTCTTCCCAGTGTCCATCCCTCCATGCACTCCTGCCCCCTGAGCTATCTCCCTCTGCATAAGCAGCCCTTCTTTCTCCCATGCTTGTTCTCTCCAAGAAATGTATCTACCTGAGGTAAATGTTCAACTTATATGCCTGTCTTTTGTTTGGCTGGAAACCACAGGTGTGTGCTCAATTCCAGATATGAAGGGCAGCTTGGGGCCATAGTCTCAGCAGTTCCACCATGCTCTATTGGACCAGCCAACCTGGTCGTCCCCCCCTTATTCTTTTTTTCTCCAAATGATTTTGAGTTTTGTTCCACATTGTTCTCCCTCTCTATCAAGTATCTCCTACATAGATTCCCTTCCATTTGGACAACAGTGGTAGCCGGGCACCATCTAGTTCTTCTGGTCTCATAAGCATATAGACTGCAGATTGGATGGTGTACCAGTCACTAGGACTAAGTATTAATAATAGTAGTAGTTTTAAAACAGACAAATACAAGCCAACTAAACACCAGAAAAAAAATAAAGAGAAAAGGAAGAACATCGGCAGAGGACAGAGCAGGCCACCCAGGCTCCTTCCTAGCAGACAGACTGGGATGGTGTTCCTGTGGGCCCAGAAGTTGGGTGGGAGTGGGGGATGGCTGCACCTCTGTTCACCACATGGGTGTGGGGTATAAGAGTAACAAGAGGAATGTCACACCTTTTCAGTTGTGCAGGTCCGGAGTGTCCTTGGGTTTACTGGAAAGCAGAACCACTTCTTAAACCCTTCAAATCTCAGATTGTGCTGTGTCTTTAAATATCCAAAATGATCAAACAACTTGTAAACTTTCAAAATGGCAGTGTCCTCCAGACCAGCAAAAGTCCACAGCTCAGCCTGCCTTTCTCCTCACCTTCTCCATTTATTCCCCAGCCACCAGAGCAGTCCTCCGAGCAGTCCCTGGCTAGCAGGGCTGATTTTTATGTTAATTCTTAGGTCCTACCACCACTCAGGAATCTCCAAGGTGTCTGTGCCATCAGGATCGCTCAGGATCTCTGCCAGACCACAGGTCCATATGTCTCCTTTTTTGGTATTTTCATGCAAATTCTTCTGCTAGTTGGGGTTTTGTCCACTTCTATATCCTTCTCCTCAAGGCTTATGGGTCCAGGATTATCTTCTGTGTGTCTGTGTTATTTTGTTTCGCTTTTCTTTGTAGAAGAGGTCTGTGCAGGCTATCTGCCTATTCCACCATCTTAGATTCAATCTATTTCATCCTTTTCTATATTTTGGAATAGTTGAGTAGGATTGGTGTCAGTTCTTCTCTGAATGTTTTGTGGAATTCTCCAGTGAAAACACCTGGGCCAGGATTTTATTGATTGATTGATTGATTGATTGATTGTGGCAATTTTTTTATAACTGGTTCAACAACTTCTTTTGTACTGGATCTGTTCAACTTTTCCACCTCAGTCTGTGTTAGTTTAGGTAAGTGGCGTGTTTCTAGAAATCTGTCCATTTCTTCCAGACTTTCAAATTTGTTGAAGTACAGTTCTTCATAGTATCCTGATATTATCCTTTTTATTTCATTTGGTTCTGTTGAGATGTCACCCATTTAGTTTCTTATTTGTGATACTTGTATTCTCTCCCTCTTTTCCTTTGTTAAATTTGCCAGTGGTTTGTCAATTTTATTAATCTTTAAAAAAAAAACAACTTCTAGTACTGCTGTTTTTTTTTTTTCCTATTGTCTTTTCTATTTTCTGTTTTATTGGTTTCTGCCCAAAACTTTAATATTTCCTTTCTTCTTGTGACTAGGCTTTTCTTGTTCTTTTTCTAATTTTTGGAGATATTGGTTTAAAGTGTTGATTTTCGCCCTTTCTTCTTTTTTGATGTGTGTGTTTATTGCTATAAATTTGCCTCTGATCATTGGTTTTGCTTTGTCTCAAAGATTTTATTATGCTGTTTTTTCATTCTCATTGATTCATGGAATTTTAAAATTCATTTTATATTTCTTCTATTACCCAGTCCTTCTTAAGGAAGGTGTTGTTCAGTTTCCGTGTATTTGCTCTTTTTTTTGTTGATCTTCCTAGTATTGATTTCTAATTTGATAACATTATGATCTGAGAAGGTGCTTTACAGTATTTCAATGTTTTTAAATTTATTAAGGCTTGCTTTATGGTATAACATGATCAACCATGGAGAATGTTTTATGTGCACTGGAAAAGAAAGTATATTGTGTAGTTGTTGATTGAAGTGCTCTGTAGATGTCTATAAGTTCGAGTTGGTAGATTGCATTGTTTGGCTCATTTATGTGTTTATTGAGTTTCTTTCCAGTTGTTTTGTGATTGAAAGTGGTGTGTTGAAGTCTCTTACTATGACAGTAGAGTCATCTATTTGCCTTTTGGATTCTTTTAAAGTCTGATTTATGCATTTTGGGGCTCTTTCAATGAGTCCATAAATATTTATTATGGTTTTATGTTCCTGTTTGATTGATCCTTTGATCATTATATAATATCCTTCTTTGTCTCTGATGGTGGTTTTTGTCTGAAAGTCAATTTTATCAGAAATTTATATTGCCACTCCTTCTCTGTTTTGGTTATCATATGCTTGATATATCTTTTTCCAACTTTAGATTTTTAGTCCATTTTTGTCTTTGTCTCTAAGTTATGTGCCATCAAGTTGGACCCGACTCATAGTGACCCCTCCTTGGGATTCCGAGGCAGTATCACTACAGAAATAGATTGCCCCATCTTCCTTCAGAGTTGTCTCTAAGGTGTGTCTCTTATTTGTTATGCAGTCTGCAACTCTCCCTCTCTTGAGTGGTGCATTTAATCCATTGATATTCATTAATTATCAACAAGTATGAGTTTGTTGCTGTCATTTTGTTATGTGTGTTTTCACAGTGTCCTTGTTTCTTCATTTCCTATAATTATCTATGCTGAGGTCATTATATTTATGAATCATGTTATCATTTTTTGTTATTGTTGTTTTAGTATTTGCTAAATATTTGTGCTTGTCCTCTTTTTTTGTGTTTTGAAGGTTTATAAATTTCTTTGCGGTTGCACTGTGATTTATAATTTTCTCCCTGAGTTTAGAGCACTCCATTCTATCTTGCAACTCTCTTGACTTCCTCACCATTTAGAAGTTCAGTAACTAAACTTTTTCCCTCCTTTTGGTTTGTAGCTATCTTCATTTGTCAATTCATATCTCCCATTCCCTATTTAAAATCTTGTAACCTTATTTTACTTTGGATACTTCCACAGATGTGTTGGTTTCTGGTTTATGTCCTCCTGTGTATTAATGGTTGGTTGTTGTTTGCTATTATTGGCTCTCTGTTCAAAGGGCTCCCTTTTGTATCTCTTGTAAGATTGGTCTGGTTTTAACAAATTCCCTTAATTTCTGCTTATCTTAAAATCTAATTTCACCACCATATTTCAGGGACAATTGTACTGAGTATATAATTCTTGGTTGGAAATTTTTCCTCTTTCAGGGCTCTATATGTATCATCTCATTGCCTTCTCACTTGTATGTTTCTGCTGAGAAATCAGAGCTCATTTTTATTGGTTGTCCTTTCTGGGTAACTTTTCATTTTTCCAGTGCTGCTTTCAGGATTCTTTCTGTCTTTGTCTTTGATTTTGATGAGTTTGATGATGATATGTCTTGGTGATTTTCTTTTGGGGTCTATTCTGTTTGGGGTTCATTGGGCTTCATGAATGGATATATTCTCATCTTTCATCATATCAGAGAAGTTCTCTTCCAACAAATCTTTAACAATTTCCTCAGTTATTTTTTTCCTCTTAGTGTTCTAGAATT
>NW_006922267.1:11144-12772 GCF_000298275.1 Orycteropus afer afer | reverse complement strand
TAACAAGGGGAATATCACATTTTTCCAGTCCTTTGTGCCCAGAATGTCTTTGCAGTCCCCGGCAAGTGGAGCCTACCCTTAGGTCCTTGGACAAGAGAGAACGCTGTCATTTTAAATATGCAAAATGACCAAACCACTTGTAAACATTAAAAATGGCTGCACCCTCTGGACAGCCAAAAGTCCATGGTTCAGCCCATCTCCCTCTTTGTTGCCTCCCCTTTTATTCACCAGTCACCAGTGTAGTTCTCTGTGCAGTCCTCTGTGCAGCCCCTGGCTAGCAAGGCCAATTTTTAGGTTAATTCTTAGGTCCTAACATCACTTGGCAATATCCAAGCTGTCCATGTCACCATGATCGCTGACAGACCACAACTCTGTTTTTCTCCTTTTTTGGTGTTTTCATGCAGATTATTCTACTAGTTGGAGTTTAGTCCACTTCTGTATCCTTCCTTTCAAAGCTCAGGGCTCCAGAATTATCTTCTATCTCTGTGTTAATTGGTTATGCTTTTCTTTGTTGAAGAAGGTCGGTGCAGTTTGTCTGCCTATTCTGCCATCTTTACCGAACTCTCTTTTTCTTTCCTTTTATTCTTTTTTTTTTTCCCTTCTCAGGCTCTACTTTTTAGTTTTTGTCTCTTCACTTTCCTGAATTCTGTCTTTTTTCTTTCTTTTGGTCCTTGTCATCCCTTGTTTTTCTCTTTGCATTTTTCTCTTTAATATTCTTTTACTCCAGCTCTTTTCTCTTGTTACCACCTCCCAGATATTGTGTTTCTTTCATTCTCTATTTCTATTTCTTTTGTCTTTTTAAAATATTTCTTCTCATTTATTGCCCACCACCACCACCACCACCTTTTATTTTTTTGAAATTTTCCCTGTGTGTTTATGTAGTGTTTGATTTTTGTCCTCTTTTATTTACTTTTTTAGTTTTTTTTTTTTACATTGTTTTTGTCTAACTGGGTAGGAGATAACAACCGTGCCCATATGATCCAACCATATCCACGTCACCTGCAGCCCCACCTACTGAGTAGGGGCCACCAATTGCTTCTGCACCAACTTGGTGATGATAGAAGAAAGCTAGAGCAAGCCTGACTCACCCTTACCTGCTCTTCACAAACTGCTAACAGGAACAGTGCACCCACTCTCTTTCTTTAACACACACACCAGGAGACAAGTGGTAAGGGCATAAGTGCTGCCAACTAATGAATAGAGAAGCACAGGACCCTGCTTACTCAAATGTATCAAAACAAAACAAAGAAAAAAAAAACATGGAGGAATCACACCAACATACAATCACCAAAGAAATATAAATACAGTGTCAAAATATCTCAGAGACAACAAAGCATCAAAGTCCAACACAAAGAAGCAATATAAAATAATAGAAACAGGACCAGGATACAGATCCAGAAAACATCCTTGAGTAAGAATCAACATTGGAACTCCCTGATAAGGAATGAAAAATTTTTATATTTAACTACCTTCATCAGATTGAGAGGCAAATCAAGGAAAACACTGGAAAATTAAGGAAAACACAGACAAAAACCTAGAACCATTTTGGAAGACAATACAAGAACAAAATGACAAAATAAATGAAAAATTAGAAATGGTACAAAATTTACGGATAGAAATACAGATGA
>NW_006922267.1:6817-10571 GCF_000298275.1 Orycteropus afer afer | reverse complement strand
AAACTCACCAAAACCAAAGACAAAGAAAGAATTCTGAAAACATCACAGGAAATATTGAAAGCTACCTACAAAGGAGAACCAATCAGACTAAGCTCTGATTTCTTGGCAGAAACCATGCAGACAAAAAGACAATGGGATTTTGTATATAAAACTCAGGGAAAAAAATCCTAATAAGAATTATATACTCAGAAAAATTGTCCCTCAAATATGATGCTGAAATTTGGATATTTCCAGATAAGCAGAAATTAAGGGAACTTATTAAAATCAGACCAAACTCATAAGAGATGGAAAAGGGAGTCCTTTGGACAGAGAACCAACAGGAGCAAACAACAACCAATGATTAAGACACATTATGACATAACACAGAAATCCATCTCAGTTATGGAACTAAGCCTGTAAACAGAGAATCAGAGACATTAATTGGCAAATGAGGACTACTACAAACCAAAAAGAAAGGAAAAATTGTTACAAATCTTCTAAATGGCAAGGAAGTCAAGACAATTGCAAGATAGAATGGACTATTCTAAACTTGAGAAGAGAATTATAAATCACAGGGTAACCTTATAGAAAAATAATAAACCTACACATCAAAATAAAAAAGAGGTGAAGCATAGATATTTAGCAAATACTAAAACAACAGCAATAAAGAAAAAGATAATACAATTCATAAACAGCTCAATACAAAAAATTATATGGAACAAAAAAATCAGCAACACCATGAACAAACACATAACAAAATAACAGTAAAAATTTCATACTTGTCAATAATTACACTGAATGTAAATGGATTAAATGCACCACTAAAGAGAGAATTGCAGACTGGATAAGAAAACCTGATCCATCAGTATGCTGTGTAGAAGAGACACACCTTAGAGACAAAGACAAAAATAGAACAAAAATCAAAAGATGAAAAAAAGATATATCAGGCAAATGGCAGCCATTAGCAGGAGTAGCATTATTAATTTCTGATAAAATTGATTTTAAGACAAAAACCACCAAAAGAGACAAGGAAGGACATTATATAATGATTAAAGGATTAATTCATCAAGAGGACATAACTATAACAAATATCTATGGACCCAATGAAAGAGCCCCAAAATGCATAAATCAGACTTTAACAGAATTGAAAAGACAAATAGATGACTCCACAGTCACGGTGTTGTTGTTGTTGTTATGTGCCATCGAGTCGGCCCCGACTCATAGCGACCCCTCCTTGGGTTTCCGAGGCAGTATCACTACGGAAGTAGGATTGCCCAACCTTCCTTCCGAGGAGTGGCTGGTGGGTTTGAACCGCCAGCCTTCTCGTTAGCAGTCAAGTGCCTTACACACTATGCTACCAGAGCTCCCACAGTCATGGTAGGAGACTTTAATACACCACTTTCAACAAAAGATAGAACATCTTGAAAGAAACTCAATTAAGATAAAGAAGAAATAAACAATACAATCAACCAACTTGATCTTATAGACGTCTACAAAGCACTTCACCCAACAATATACATTCTTTTCCAGTACAATATACATTCAACAGCACAATATTCATTCTTTTGCAGTACACCTGGAACATTCTCTAGGATAGAGCATATGCTAGGCCACACACACACACAAAAAAAGCCTCAATAAAATTAAAAACACTGAAATAATGCAAGTCATCTTCTCAGATGACAGTGCTTTAAAATTAGAATTCAATAGGAAGATCAACAATAACTAACACATGGAAATGGAATAAAACATAAAAACGATGGGTTAATAGAAGAAATAAAAAAGTTCCTTGAATCAAATGAGAATGAAACCACAACATATCAAAATCTCTGGGGCAAAGCAAAAGCAGTTATCATAGGAAAATTTATAGCAATAAGCACACACATCAAAAAACAAGAAAAAGGCAGACTTCAGGTAAGATGACAAAATAGGCAGACAAGCTACACAGACCATCTTCAACAAAGAATAGAGAAACCAATTGACAGAGTCATAGAAGATAATCCTGGAGCTCTGAGCTTTGAAAGGAAGTATACAGAAGTGGTCTAGGCACCAACTAGTGGAAAAACCTGAAAGAAAACAGTGAGTATGGAGACACTCAGAGCAGTGGAGTGTCAGCTACTCTGATGGGACCAACAGCCTGAATATTTCCTAGTAGTGTTGGGACCTGAGAATTGACCTAAAGATCAGCCTTGGTCACCAAGGACTGCAGGGATGACTATGTTGGTGGACTATGACTCGGAAGGGAAACGGGAAAGAAGGAAAAATTCTGAGCTGTGGACATTTGGAGGGTGCAGCCATTTTGATTGTTTACAAGTCGCAGCCATTTTGGGTATTTAAAGTGACCGAGGGCACAGCTATTTTGAATGTTTACAAGCAGTGGCCACTTTGGATATTTAAAGTGACCGAGGGCGAAGCCTTTCTTTAAAAAAAAAAAAAAAAAAAACATTGTGCTTTATGTGCAAGTTTAAAGAGCAGAGTTTGTTTTACATTCAACATTTCATGTACATTTGGTTTTATTCCCCAATTATCATCCTCAACCCTAACTCACACTGCTCCCCTCCTGCCCAGTAATCTTCCACCTGTGCCCCTCAGTTATGCCCTCCTGTTTGTCCTGAATTTCCTCTATGTGAAATATGCCCTTCTGGTGCCCTGTGGTCGATTGCTCCAAGGAATGCATTTCCATAGATTATTTGGGTGCGTCACCCTGGGTTGAGTGGTCTGCATGTACAATTTGTTTACTATTGTGATGAAAGCCAGCCCCTGGGAATGAACTTTATTCCAGGCCCAAAATGTATCCCATGACCGTAGTATTTGGGGTCTCACCAGAATCCACCTGACCAGTAATTCTGGTCATTACTGAGTTTTTGGATTTTGTTCCATGTTTCTCCTCCCACTCTATCCAAGATCTCCAGATTTGATCATTTCCTGAGTGTTTGTTTATGCGTCTATCTGTAGCCTTAGTTGTTAATGGTAATGCATTGTTTTGGATATCCTGGTAGTAACATCTTCATCTATATCTTATGTGCACAATTCGGTGTCCGCCCCTTCCCTAATGTTATCATGGTAGTCACAGACTCTTTCCATACTATCCCTCCCCTTACCCACATCAGCGTGTGGCCCCCAACTAGCTCAAAATTAATCCCTCCCTACCCCAGTAATCTACAAAGTGAGTTCCCTTCCTTAAGCAAACCTGTCTTTGTCTTTTTAGAGTAATGGGCTTATAAAATATCTGTCCTTCTGCAATTGAATTATTTCACTTCATAATGTCCTCCAGACACGTCCTCATTGTGAGATGATTCATGTATCCTTCATTGTTCTTTAATGTAGCGTAGTATTCCATTGTGTGAATGTATCATAATTTGGTTATCCATTCATCTGTTGATGGGCATTTAGGTTGTTTTCATCTGTTTGTGATAGTGAATTGAGTGAATTGTGCTGTGATGAATATAGGTGTGCATATGTCTGTTCATGCCCTGTCTCTCAACTCTTTAGGATATATTCCTAGTAATGGAATTGTTGGGTCAAATAGTATTTCTATTTTCAATTTGTTAAGGAAACGCCATACCACTAGCCACAATGGTTGTACCATTTTACAATCCCACCAGCAGTGCACAAGAGTTCCAATTTCTCTGCAGCCTCCCCAGCATTTGTTATTTTCTGTTCTGTTGAACTGTGCTATTATAGCTGGGATGAGATGATGGCTCATCGTTGTTTTGATTTGCATCTCTCTAATGACTAAAGATCATGGGCAATTCCTGATGTGTTTGTTGGCCAC
>NW_006922267.1:5068-6179 GCF_000298275.1 Orycteropus afer afer | reverse complement strand
GTTTTGACTACTGTGGCTGTAGAGTAGGTTTTAAGATCTGGGTGTGTGAGACCTCTCACTTTTTTCTTCTTCTTCAGTAGTGCTCTACTTATCGGAGGTCTCTTTCTTTCCATATGAAGTTAGTAATTGGTTCTTCCAAGTCCTTAAAAAAATTTGTTGGTAACTGGTTAGGGATTGCATTAAATGTGTAGATTACTTTAGGTAGTATTTTCACAATGTTCATTTTCACAATATTCAGTCTACCTATCCATGAACAGGTTCTTCCATTTATGTAGATCCTGTACCAATTTTTATAGTTTACTTTGTATAGGACTTTTGTGTCTCTGGTAAGATTTATTCTTAGATATTTTATCGCTTTAGTAGCTATTATAAATGGTATTGTTACCCTTATTTCCTTTTTACAGGTCTCTTTGTTAGTGTAGAGGAATCCAACAGATTTTTGTATGTTGACCTTATATCCTGCCACTTTTCTGACACTCTCTATCAGTTCCAGTAGTTTTTTTGCTGAGTCTTGGGTTTTCTATGTACAGGATCATATTTTCTGCAAATAGAAATAGCTTTAATTTCTCTTTGCCAATTTAGATGCCTTTTATTTCTCATTCTTGTCTTATTGCCCTGGACAGAACTTCCAAAACAGTGTTAAATAGGAGTGGTGATAGAGGGCATCCCAGTCTGGTTCCCATTCAAAAGGGGAATACTTTGAGTTTTTCTCCATTAATAATGATGTTGGAGAGTTCCGGCAAGATGGCGGACTAGGCAGAAAGACTACACAGACCCTCTTCAACAAAGAAATGGGAAACCAATTAACACAGACACATAACATAATCTTGGACCCCTGAACCTTGAAGAGAAGGATATAGAAGTGGACTAAACCCCAAATAGCAAAAAAATTTGCGTGAACATACCAAAAAAGGAGACATACGGACCTACAGTCTGGCAGCGATCCTGAGTGACCCTGACGGCACAGACAGCTCTGAGATACCCATGTGGTGGTAGGACCTAAGAATTAACCTAAAAATCACCCTGGTAGCCAGGGACTGCATGGAGGACTGTGCATGGTGGCTGGTGAACAAACAGAGAAGGTGAAGAGAAAGGTGGGCTGAACTGTGGA
>NW_006922267.1:0-927 GCF_000298275.1 Orycteropus afer afer | reverse complement strand
GACATTATATAATGATTAAAGGATCAATTGAACATAAAAATATAACCATAATAAATATCTATGGACCCAGTGAAAGAGCCCCAAAATACATAAATTACACTTTAAAATAGTTGAAAAGCCAAATAGATGACTCCACAGTCATAGTGGGAGACTTTAATACACCACTTTCTTTGAATGATAGAACAACTGGAAACTCAACAAAGATGCAGAATTGCTAAACATACAATCCACCAACTTGGCCTTATAGACATCTATGGAACACTTCACCCAACAGCAGCACAATATATATTTTTCTCCAGTGCACATGGAACATGTTTCTATGGTAGACCATATGTTAGGCCATAAAGCATGCCTTAATAAATTTAAAAACATCAAAATACTGCAAAGCATATTCTCAGATCATAATGCTATCAAATTAGAAATCAACCACAGGAAGATCAAAAGGAAAAGAGTAAACACATGGAAACTGAACAACACCCTCCTTGAGAAAGACCAGGTAAGAGAAGAAATCAAAATTGAAATTCAAAAATTCCTTGAATCAAATGAGAATGAAAACACAACATACCAAAATCTTTGGGACACAGCAAAAGCAGTGATCAGAGGTGAATTTACAGCAATACATGCACATATCAAAAAAGCAGAAAGAGCCAAAATCAACACTTTAAATCAACATTTCCAACAATTAGAGAAAGAATAGCAAGAAAAGCCTACAGTCACCAGGAGGAAGGAAATAATCAAGATTAGAGCAGAAATTAATGGAACAGAAAGTAGAAGCGCTACAGAAAAAAATCAACAAGACCAGAGGTTGCTTTCGTGAAAAGATCAATAAAATTGACAAACCACTGGCAAATTTAACAAAGGAAAAGAGGGAGAGAAAACAAATAATGAATAAGAAACGAAATGGGTGACATCACAACAGAACCAACT
>NW_006922266.1:1123135-1123932 GCF_000298275.1 Orycteropus afer afer | reverse complement strand
GAATAAGAAATGAAATGGGTGACATCACAACAGAACCAACTGAAATAAAAAGGATAATATCAGGATACTATGAAGAACCCTACTCCAACAAATTTGAAAATCTGGAAGAAATGGACAGATTTCTAGAAACACACCACTTACCTAAACCAACACAGACTGATGTGAAAAAGTTGAACAGATCCATATCAAAAGAAAAAATTGAACAGGTCATCAAAAAATTACCAACAAAAAAAGTCCTGGCCTAGATGGTTTCACTGGAGAATCCAACCAAACATTCAGAGAAGAACTGACACTAATCCTACTCAAACTATCCCAAGACAGAGAAAAGGATGGAATCCTCCCTAACTCATTTTATGAAGCAAGCATAATCTTGATATCTAAACCAGGCAAAGACATCACTCAAAAGGAAAACTACAGACCAATATCCCTCTTAAATATAGATGCAAAAATCTTCAACAAAATCCTAGCTAATAGACTCCAACAACATATCAAAAAAGTCATTCATTATGACCAAGTGGGGTTCATATCAGGTATGCAACGATGGTTCAACATTAGAAAAACTATTAACGTCATCCACCACGTAAATAAAGGAGAAGAAACACATGATCATATTAGTTGATGCAGAAAAGGCATTTGATAAAATCCAACACCAATTCTTCATCAAAACTCTCAGCAAAATGGGAATAGAAGGGACATTCTTCAACATTATAAAGGACATCTATGCAAAACCAGCAACCAACATTATTCTTAATGGAGAGAGACTGAAACCATTTCCCTTGTGAATAGGAACCAGACAA
>NW_006922266.1:1112304-1119310 GCF_000298275.1 Orycteropus afer afer | reverse complement strand
GAGATACATGAACATGAAATCTTTGAGATGATATTAGTGATTTAATATTAATTTTCTAAGGTTTCATGTATTATTGTTATCCTCTGAAAAATGTTATTTTACCTAGAATATACATGTTGAATGTATTAAGGATAAAATGTCTAGATGTCATCAACTTACTTTCAAATGATTCAGGGGAAAAAGTGTATGTGTGAGTGCACATGTGTGCATATTTGGAAATAAAAAGTAAATGAAGTAAAATGCAAACAACTGGTAGGTTTAGGTAATGAGTATATGGGGTTCACTGGAATAGTCCTTCAGTTTTCCTGTAGGTTTGGAGTTTTTCAAGGAAAATAAAAATTACTAGATGTTTTGAAAAATATTATTCAAGAAAACTTCCCATTACTAAAGCACATCTTCTCATTTAAAAGATCTATTTGGTACTAAGCATAAAAAATGAAAAAGATTCACAATAAGATACATTAAATTTTAGGAGACTAGGAACAAAGAGATGATCCTGAAAGCAGGGCACATACAAAGGGCCAGGAATGTAAATGTTTTTGTTTTGTTTTGTTTTGTGTGATTTGAGTAAAGTTTACAGAGCAAATTCATCTTCCATACAGCAGTTCACCTGCACTTTGTCTCATAACATTGACTGTAATCTCCCACAGTGCAACAGATCTCATTCCACTTCCTCCTCATAGCCACCTCTTCCCTGTGTCCTTCCCCCCCATGCACTCCTACCCCCCACGCTGTGTTCCTGTGCATATACAGGCCTTCTATTCTCCCATGATTGATCTCTCCAAAGAATGTATCTACCTAATGTAAATGTTCACCTCCTATGCCTTTCTGTTGTTTGGCTGGAAGTTCTGAATGAGGAGAGACCCATCATTGCAACTAAGATGGCCGCTTGCAAGTTTTTAAGATCCTAGTCTCTACTTGCCAAATAGGATATGGAACACTTTTTGTGTAGTGTGTTATGCCTATTGAGCTTGATGACCCCTGCGACCATGGTCCCAAGCCCACAGGTCCAACTACTTGCTCCTTCTGGGTAGCTGGCTGTGGCCAAAAAGTGACTACAACCTGTCAAATCTACTATGTATCTAGAAATTCTTACCCCCTTTTAGTGAGATTTTAAAAGGGGCAGGGATAACTGCATGTGCTCCTTCTGCTTATTTGAGAGAATCTGTTTCCTCTTTCTAGATAAATCTTGTTTTTAGAAATTAATTTTAAACATAACAAATTTTAAAGCTAATTATATTAGCCATTCAGTAAATACATTTTTATTTTTCTATGTGCCAGAATTCAACTTAATGAAATTAACAAAAACTATCTTTACCTTCATGTAGCAGACAGAAATTACACATTCAAACAAATAGGAAATTTTTAGTTATAGGAAATGAATATGTAAACAATCATTACCAAAACAAAATACCAAAAACAAACAAACAAAAAAGAATGAAACTGACAAATAATGACACGGGAGGGATTATATAATTCAGACTGAGCATTCAGGAAAGATCTTTAATAGTATATGCCATTTAGCAGAGATCTGAAAAACAGCCAGAACTTTGTAGGACTATGAGTGGAGGAAGTGGGGGGGCCTAATGGGAAGATATTTCAGATGGGTGAAATTATGGCAGAAGTGGGTGTCAGGAGCAGTTTAGTGTATTCAAAGAACTGAGGAAGCCAGCGTAGCTATAGCTTATTGTTGTAGGGGTTGGGTATCAAGTTAAAAAGGCAGACAGGTGGCAGATCAATGGGGAAATTTTGAGTGTGGATCTTATCCTAAGGTCAATGGGAAATGATTGAAACATTTTGAACAGGGCAGAGCCAGGATGAATATCACTCTGGCTGCTAAGCATGCAAAACTGGAAATGCAGGCAGGTAGATAAAATGCTAGGAGCTCTGGTGGTGTTGTGGTTAAAGCATTTGGCTACTAACCAGAAGACTGGCAGTTTGAACCCACCAACTTCTCTGAGAGAGAAAGATGAGGTACTTTTTTTCCATAAAAATTTATAGCCTTGGAAACCCTATGGGACAGTTCTACTCTGTCATATAGGGTTGCTGTGATTCAGAATTGACTTGATGGCGGTGAGAGTGGAGAGAGATAAAATACTGTTTTAGTGTTTTAAGTAACAGATGATTCAGGTTTGGATTAGTCATTGACAGTGGAGGTTGATAAAGAAACTTCAAGAAATAATCAAGGCCTACTTTAAAGCTTGTTGAATAAACGTTATAGGAAGAAACTGATCTTGGAATGTTTTCAGCTTTGGGTTCAATATATGATCTTTTCAAATCAATTTCCTTTGCTAGTCTCTATCTTTTAGCAAATAAATCTTCCAAACACTGCATGCCTTTGTACATAAATAGATTAGTGTGATTTCAAAATAATTCAAAAACTATAAGAGCTAGAGTTCAAAATACTCATCTATATACGTTCTTCTTATAATTTTCCAGTAGTGTCACATTACATCGTATCTTCTTCTCTTCCCTTCTTTGATTTTAAAGCTTGCTTTTCAGTTACTTCGTGCTGTAGCCCTTGCTGAGTCCCCTCTTTTCCCAAGGAAGGCATAGAACTTCGAGGAAAACATTGCTTATATCAAATGGCATAAAGAAGCCACATCCAGCCACAGACACTTCATTGCTCATTCTAAACTAATTAAAGTGTTTAGTCTTTCATCAGCATACTGCTACACCTTTCTTTTTTTTTTTTATCTCTTTCAGAGTATATACAAACTATATTTGTTATTTACCCTTTGATTCTCCATTTAGTCCAGATTTTCCCTCCAGAGTATAACTATTTAATGCTTTCAACAATCCTAAGAAATAGGTAAATAATTATCTTATAAATATGTTGACATATGTGACATCATATTCATCGTCTAACAAAATTGAGATGGAGTCAAAACATCCATATATTTATCATTATCAAGCTTCCTAGTTCTGCTTGGAATTTTTATCTAAACCACTGTTTAGGAAAAATTGACTTAATGTATTTTCCTAAATACTTCTTTCACCTCCCAGTGTACCTTCTTCTCTCTCTTGGCTTCCTAACCTATTTCTCAAATTGCCAATAATATTTGAGAACTGCATAAGTTATTCACATTTTATGGAAATTAATTTCTTTTGTCTTCCATATCTATTACATAGATGTTATCTATATCTATCATAAACGTTTCATTGTTTCCCAGAACACAAAACAAGTGAATGTTTGCTTTTATATTTTCTTTCAGACTGAATCAAGGTGTGTGAACAAGAAATTATTTCTGAAGAAGGAAATAAATGGAATAGCATCATCCTGATGGGAGACAATGGAAAGACTGACAAAACACAGCATTGAGTGTTCAAGTTTCCTAGATGACTGGGAATGTAGAAGCCAGTTTGACAAAGAACAGGGATCTCAGGAAGGTCATTTCAGTCAAATGATATTTGCTTCTGAAGATATGCCTGCTTTCAGTCATGATCCATCTTTAATTATCCATCAAAGATTTACAAGTGAAGAACAATCCTGTGAATTTAAGAAATGTGAGAAATCCCTTATAAATGACTTGCAGCTCCCTGCATATCAGAGAATTCATATTGGCAAGAAATTCTATGAATACAAGGAATATGAGAATGCCCTTGGTAGGGACTTTTACCTTACCCAGCATCAGAGAATTCATACTGATGAGAAACCCTTTGAATGTAAAGAATGTGGGAAGGATTTTAGTTTTGTATCAGTCCTTATTCGACATCAGCAAATTCATACTGGTGAAAAACCATACAAATGTAAAGAATGTGGCAAGGCCTTTGGTAGTGGTGCAAACCTTGCTTACCATCAGAGAATTCATACTGGTGAGAAACCTTATGAATGTAAGGAATGTGGGAAGTCTTTTGGTAGTGGCTCAAACCTTATTCACCATAAGAGAATTCATACTGGTGAGAAACCCTATGAATGTAAGGAGTGTGGGAAAGCCTTTAGTTTTGGATCAGGCCTTATTCGACATCAGATAATTCACAGTGGAGAAAAGCCTTATGAGTGTAAAGAGTGTGGGAAGTCCTTTAGTTTTGAATCAGCCCTTACTCGGCATCACAGAATTCACACAGGTGAGAAACCTTATGAATGTAAGGATTGTGGGAAGGCCTTTGGTAGTGGTTCAAACCTTACTCAACATCAGAGGATTCATACAGGTGAGAAGCCCTATGAATGTAAAGTATGTGGAATGTCCTTTAGTAGCGGTTCAGCCCTTACTCGGCATCAGAGAATTCATACTGGTGAGAAACCATACATATGTAATGAATGTAGGAAGGCTTTTAGTTTTGGATCAGCTCTTACACGGCATCAAAGAATTCACACTGGTGAGAAACCTTATGTATGTAAGGAGTGTGGGAAGGCTTTTAATAGTGGCTCAGATCTCACTCAACATCAAAGAATTCACACTGGGGAGAAACCCTATGAGTGTAAGGAATGTGAGAAAGCCTTTAGAAGTGGTTCAAAACTTCTTCAGCATCAGAGAATGCATACTGGTGAGAAACCATATGAATGTAAAGAATGCGAGAAGGCCTTTAGTAGTGGCTCAGACCTTACTCAACACCAGAGAATTCATACTGGTGAGAAACCATATGAATGTAAGGAATGTGGGAAGGCCTTTGCTAGTGGCTCAAAACTCATTCAACACCAGATAATTCATACTGATGAAAAACCCTATGAATGTAAGGAATGTGGAAAGTCTTTTAGTAGTGGCTCAGCACTTAATAGGCACCAGAGAATACACACTGGTGAGAAATCCTACAAATGTTAGGAATGCGGGAAGGTTTTTAGTAATGGTTCAAACCTTATTCAACATCAGAGAATTCATACAGGTGAGAAACCTTACAAATGTAAGGAATCTGGTAAACATTTTGGAAAGAGTTCAGATTTTGGGCAACATATGGAAACTCATTCTGGTGAGTTCTGTGAACTGAAAACTCTATGAATTAGAATTACATGGTTAAGGAAGAACTTTCAACACAGATGAGTCCCTACAAATGGAATTAAAGAAAAAAAAGCCTCACTTAACCTACATAGGTTTGTCAACCTGGGAGAATTCATACAGGAAAAAAAACAACAAGCTACTCTGAATGGAATTAGTATTTGAAGACCTTTATCTATATATTTTCTTCATGAATTTCAGAAAATTGAGACTTGTGAATAGAAAAGATGAAAAAAAAAATGTATTTTACCTTTATTTGAAACATTGAAAAAATTATTTGGGAGTTAACTGCTATTTTTATTATTTTTAAAAGTATTTTTAAATTTTTATGTATTATGTTACTCCATCTCAAAATTACATTACATTTTCATTGAAGGTCTAAATTTACCTTTTTTCTTTCCCTCCCCAGGTTATTATCCTAACAGTTATTATTATTATTATTATTTTGCTTGCTTGATGGTGTTATATTTTTATGTATATGAACTGGGATAGCAGGTCAATCTTTGTCTTTTAAATCTCTGTGGTTGTATCTGTGTCACATCCTAGGTAAGTTATTGTTTCTTCTTTAATGTCTTATAGATCTGTACCTTTTGTTTTGGAAGAATGTGTTATTGTTTTCCTTTTATTTTCTTTTTGCAAAAAAATTTTCCCCATAGAAATCTAAAGAAGGACAATAACAAAAAAAGATGCAGTTGTCTATAATATTACCAAACTTTTAGAACAAACTGTTCAAGACTATGTCTATTATTGTTTTAAAGAAATATGATTATGTTTTACTGTAATTTGCCTTTAATATTCTTTGTTAAATATACTGTTACTATTTTATTGGTTTTATAGTGTTCATCTGTCTTTATCAAACCCCTAGTTTGTTATATATTGAGATTTCTATTATAAACAGTTACCTTGATGGCCTCCTTTGAATATGTGTTAGCATCCTTTCAGAGATAATGTGTGGTTATCTTCTCCTTAAACAAGATGTATACATTTGCACACCCTTTTTGACCATCATTCTAGACCTCAGTTCCTTCCCAACGTTAACCAACTTACTTATCCTTCCAGGTCCTTTTATATGCATATGTAAGTAACTGTGGAAATCCATAATATTTTTTTGTCATCTTTATACTTCTGTATCTTCATAATGTGCGTGGTAAAGTGGGCCTGATTATAGTAACTACAGAGGCTTGTTGATGGATTATATAATTGTGACTATCACATAGTAAATGCTTGGTAAATAATAGCCATCATTACTATCATCCCTTTATCCATTTATGGAAATACTTTTAACCATGGTCCACATCTTACTCAATGTCAAAGACGTCATAATTGATGAAGACATTAATGTAAATGAATATAGGAAAAGTTTGATCAATATTCATTCCTTATTGAACAAAGGATAATTCATCATAAAGAAAAAAAAAAAAACATGAGATTTTAAAGAGTGAGAAGACAAATACTGCATCATAAAATTTATACCAAGGTAGAAAATTAAAAAAAAAAAAAAACCTCTCCAAAAACCTGAATACTAATTCATTAACTAACTACATAATTCTTTTGTTAAAAAATAAAATTTAATTTCTTTTGAAATAAATATCAGTGAATAAACTACACAGCAAAACCTGTGCGGACTTTCCAGATCTACATAGGAAAATTTATAGCTCTAAATTCATATATATGTTATATTATCAGGGAGATTATGAATAAAGAAACTAAGCATATAACCCAATAAGCCACAGAAGGAATAACAACAAAACCCCAAGGATAATGAAAGGTGAAAAGTAAAGAAAAAATTATTTAAATAGAAAACAGAAACTAATAATCAAAACTTGCTTTTTTAAAGAAAAACTTGATTATAGCAATTCTGGTAAAGGAAAAAAAGAAATGAAGAACATTACAAATGAAAAAGGGGCATTAGGTTGAGAGATTTTACAGCTTATATATTAATTTCACATAAATTTTTAATAATTAATTTGAAAATTAAAATGCACATTTTGGAAAAAGGGGATATGAATCACTAGAATTTACTCAGAGAGGCCTAGAAATGCTTGTTGTTGTTGTTGTTGTTATGTGCCGTC
>NW_006922266.1:1108681-1110344 GCF_000298275.1 Orycteropus afer afer | reverse complement strand
TTTAACTTAGTTTAGTATTCACTAGTTTCCTAAGCTTCATTTTGCTAAATTTTCAAAAACTTTTTTCTGAAATATATTTTATGTGGAATTATGTATGTAACCTATAAAAACTTCATTAAAGAGTTAAAACTTTAATATATTGTTTATGGCCAATTTACAAGTTAGATTTTGTGTTTTATAGCCATAAGATGTAAAATGATGTATATTCTCTGTAATGTAAAAAGTTTTATTGAAGATATAAAGCTTATTGATTACATTATTTACCATAATGTCTAGTTATTTTGATTTCTTTTATTCTGAAAAAAATGTGCATAAAATACCTAACTATGTTTTCTTCAGCATCTCTTATTAATGTAAGAGTTTTTACTTTTTATGCTTGCTTTTTTTGTTGTTGTATGCTTTTAAAAAATTCACTGCCATCAAGTCGATTTTGACTCATGGTGACCACCATTGGGTTTCTGAGGCTGTAAATCTTTATGGAAATAGATTGCCCCATCTTCCTTCCATGGAACAGCTGGTGGGCTTGAACCACTGACCTTCTGGTTAGCAGCCACATGCCTTATCCACTATGCCACCAGAGCTCCTTAAGTTGACTCCAACTTAGAGTGACCCCATGGGACAAATTTGAACTGCCCCATAGGATTTCTTAGGCAGTAATCTTTATGGTAGCAGATCTCTAAATCTTTTCTTCTGTGGATCTATTATTTGCTTTACTTTTTCACTGCTTATTTTATGTACAGTGAAATACACAAAACTAAAGTGACATGGGTCAATGCATTTTTTTTTTTTTTGCAATGTTCCCTGCCCTCCCCTCCCACCCCTGGCAACCAACAAAGAACTTTTCCCTC
This sequence comes from Orycteropus afer afer, assembly GCF_000298275.1. Classification (NCBI taxonomy): domain Eukaryota; kingdom Metazoa; phylum Chordata; class Mammalia; order Tubulidentata; family Orycteropodidae; genus Orycteropus; species Orycteropus afer. The sequence continues at coordinate 1,109,496 of NW_006922266.1, read as the reverse complement.
CATATATAAACCTTTCGTTGACACTCCACAACAATGAACTAATACTATATTTGTCTTTCTGTGGTTGACTTATTTCACTCAGCATAATGTCCTCCAAGTTCATCTATATTATGTGGTGTTTTGTAGACTCTGTATTATTCTTGAGTTCTGCATAGCGTTACATTGTGTGTATGTACCATAGTTTGGTCATCCACTCTTCCATTGATGGGCATGTAGGTTGTTTTCATCTTTTTGCTATTGTAATTAGCGCTGCAATGAACATGACTTGGTTTATAGTTATCCTTTGTCAATTGATGTCTCTAGTTCCCTGTTTACAATCTTGTAGGCTTATTTACTTTGGATACTTCTATATCTGTTCCTGTCCTACCTCTCACCTCTCTAGGATATATACCTAGTAATGGGATTGCTGGGTCAAATGGTATCCTAAGAAATTGCCACACTGCTTTCCACGGTGGTTGTATCACTTCACAATCCGACCAGCAGTGTATGAGAGTCCCACTCTCTCCACATTTCTGCCAGCATTTGTTATTTTCTGTCTCATTGAACCTTGCCATCAGTGCTGGGGTGAGACGGTATCTCATTGTTGTTTTGATTTGCATTATCTCTGATGGCCAATGATTGTGAGCCTTGTATTAGCTGGCCACCTGAATATCCTCCTTGGTGAAGTGTCCATTCATGTCTTTTGCCCATTTTTCAGTTGGATTGTTAATTCCTTTGGTGTTGAGTCATTGGAGTTTTCTATGAATCTTAGAGATAAGTCCCTTGCCAGATATGGAATTATCAGCAAATATGAATTTGTTGCTGTCATTTTTGTT
>NW_006922266.1:1108000-1108576 GCF_000298275.1 Orycteropus afer afer | reverse complement strand
ATTATTTTAAGAGCTTGTTTTACATTCAACATAATGTGTACATTTAGTTTCATTCCCCATTCGCCATGTCCAACTCTAACCCAGTCTCCCCCCCTCCCTGCCCTGCAACCCTCCCCATGTGTTCCTCATATTATGCACTCCTGTTTGTCCTGCATTTCCTCAGTTTGAATGTTGGTTCTCTGGTGTCCCATGGTCTATTGCTGTAAGGGATGTATTACCATAGAGTATGTGGGTGGTCATCCTGGGTTGAGTGGTCTGCGTGTACATCTTGTAAACTATTGGGCTTAGAACCCACCCCTGGGTGTAAGTTTTATTCCAGGTGCAGAATGTATTCCAGGGCCATAGTATTGGGAGTCTCACCAGATTTCATCTGACCAGATTTCATTCTGGTCATTATCAAGTTTTTGGATTTTGTTCCATGTTTTCCCTCCCACTCTATCCAAGATCTGCAGATTTGATCCTTTGCTGAGTGGTTGGCATTGGTAGCCGAGCACCATTCTTCTGGTCTTGAGGGCCATCGTGTCCTAGGGCTGATTGGTTCTAAATGCCCCCTCCCCCTTTTTGCCTTCTTCTTCC
>NW_006922266.1:1081051-1091973 GCF_000298275.1 Orycteropus afer afer | reverse complement strand
GTGAAGTTGCAGGAGATGTCAGTGTAGTTGTGTGTTATGGGGACTGTTGCTGTCTCCCACTCAGTTAGACAAAAATTACAATTGAATAGCTATAAAAAAGCTAAAAGCACATGGACTAAAAACACACCATGTAATCACACAGGAATAGTAACCAAAAAAAGAAAAAAGGGAAAAAGAAGAAAAAAAAAATTAAACCAGTGACAGGGAAAAGAGAAAATGCTGAAAACTAGGACCTGGGAAGGGAAGAATAAGAATAATAGTAAAAAGTACAAAAGTATTAATAATAATAGTTGTTTTAAAACAGACAAATACAACCAAAGTAATCACCAGAAAAAAGAAAGTGAAATAGAAAAAAACAAAAATAAAAAAAGAGAAAATAAATCAGTGGAGGACAGGGCAGGGCACCCAGGCTCTGTCTGAGCACACAGCCTGTGATGGAATTCCTGTGGGCCCAGAAATTAGGTGGGAATGGGGGATAGCCGCACCTCTGTTCACCAAGCAGGTGTGGGGTATAAGTGTAGCTAGAGAAATGTCGCAACTTTTCAGTCTTACAAATCTGGAATGTCCTTGGGATTGCTGGCAAGCAGAACCTGTTCTTAAGCCCCAGGAATCTGCAAGAGCAGTGTCTCTTTAAATATCCAAAATAGTCAAGCCGCTTTTAAATATTCAAAATGGCGGCGCCCTCCGGACCAGCAAAAGTCCACAGCTCAGCCCGCCTTTCTCGTCACCTTCTCCGATTATTCCCCAGCCACCAGAGCAGTCGTCCGTGCAGTCCATGGCTAGCAGGGCTGATTTTTAGGTTAATTCTTAGGTCCTACCACCACTCAGGAATCTCCAAGCCGTCTGTGCCATGCCATCAGGATCGCTGCCAGACCGCAGCTCCATCTGTCTCCTTTTTTGGTATTTTCATACAAATTCTTCTGCTAGTTGAGGTTTAGTCCATTTCTATATCCTTCCCTTCAAGGCTCAGGGGTCCAGGATTATCTTCTGTGTCTGTGTTAATTGGTTTCCCTTTTCTTTGTTTAAGAGGGTCTGTGGAGTCTTGCTGTGTTGTCTGCCATCTTACTCCTTCAGGGTTTTATATATGCCATTCCATTGCCTTCTTGCCTACGTGGTTTCTGCTGAGTAATTGGAGCTCAGCCTAACTGTTTGATTATTTTAAGTAATATTTCTTTTGTCCCAAGCAGCTCTCAAATTTTTTTCTTTGTTTTTGGTTTTGGAGAGTTTGATTATAATGTGTTTTTCTTTTGGGGTCTATCTTGTGTGGTGTTCTCTGAGCTTCTTTTCTTCCTTCATTATATGGGGGATGTTCTCTGTTAGCAGGTCTTCCACAATTTTTTCGGTGTTTTTATCACCTCTTCTTGTTCTGGAATTCCAGTGAGTCTTATGTGGGTTTTTTCATGTCATCCCATATAATTCTTAAGTTCTCTTCATTTCTCTTAAATCTTTGTTCTGATTTTTCTTCATACAAGCTAGTGTCCAGGATATTTGTCTTCTAGTTGGGATATGTGTTATTCAGCCAATTATAACCTACTCTTTTGTGCTTCTACAGTGTTGAGTATTTCTGTCATTTTGGTATTCATGCTCTGCATTTCGGTAGTCATCTTCTGCATTTCTAACTGCTGTTTTTGTATGAGTTCTGATTGGGCATTAATCTTATTATTTTGTTCTTGAATGATTTTCCTGAGTTCCTCCAGGGAACTGTTTGTGTTCTCCTTGTTTCTGTTTGGGGTTTCTTTAGGCTCTTGTATAGCTCTATAAACATATCTTCTAAATTCCTTCTCAGATAATTCTATTGCCTTCTCTTCCTCCATGTATAATGAGACCTTTGTTTGTGGTTTTGCTTTCAGTGCCTTGTCCCTTTTTTTTGTTTGTTTGTTTGAGGTTGCCTGTTGTTTCCTAGACATTTTGAGATTGTCATTAACTATTGATTTGTTTTGTCTTGGTGTTATGGTTTAATAGGGTGAAGCTGATGTATTTTTATTATTATTACTGATTCAGGTATATTGGGTCACTCAGCAGTTTTCTTTGTGTTGGTGGAATCACTGTGTGGAATGTGGATATGGGTTTCTGTTTGTTGTAAGAAGGGTTTAAAGTTCAAACCGTAAGGTTTTATGTTAGCTGCATATGGTTTCTTCTATTGAATGAGTGAAGTTATTGGCGGAGAAGGTGGGAGTGGAAGAAGGAAACTTGGTGTTGTTAGGGCCAGTTTCTAGGGTTTTGAGAGGGCTGCTACTGATGATGTCATACTGTTATTTACAAGCCTGCAGCTCAATTTCAGGAAAGATTGCTGTTGTTAGGGTGTTGCCTCTTTCCACCAGGCTCAGACACATGCAAAGACTCTGCTCCTGAGGCCCCTCTGCACCAAAAACCCTATCCAAGGCAACTTCCTGGGTCCATGCTCGGCCGCAGATTTTTCTCTCTCCACCCCACCTGCCCGCAGCACCAGCCCAACCCAGTCAGACTGTGATCGGCTCAGGAGTTTGTCTGTTAATCCACCCACCTACAGCACCAAAGATGCACACGGTTTCAGCTGCACTGGAGTTGGGAGAGTGCCTGCTAGTAATCTGTGGTCCCGATATTATTGATAAAGACAGGCACAGACCTCTCAATGCCACGTAAGCTGACCCAAGCCTATTCAGTGACCCTCTGAGGTGGGGAGCGAGCTCACCCTCCTGGAGCACCAATGAGCTCTCTGCTTGGGTTTCATTGGTGCTGCATGTGCCCGTTTGCACCTATCCAACCCAAGTTACCGATAAATTCAGGTGCTGATGGTAGATCCTTGGGGTGTTTGCTGTTATGATGGTGTGGTCACTGGTATGCTGATATGGGATGTCTTCTGCCTTGACCCAGGGAGGTCTCAGGTGCCCATTCTTGCCTGCTGGTCGTCACCTCAGGTAAGTCTCTAATGGCCTTTCTTGGCTGTCTGTCTGCTTTCTGCCAGGTAGATCTTCTTTCATTCCTTTCCCTGTGCCTTTCCTCTAATTCTTCTCCTCTCTGCTTGGTGCACTCTGATTCAGTGAGCTGTTCAGAGCACCAAAATCCCTAATTCACCTAATTCAAACTGCTGTACCTAGTTTTTCAAGCACTATGATGCTAGAGGGAAATAGTGTGGTGATTGATTACTGATGAGACTCCATTTTGAATCCCTAAGCTCGTTTTGTTTACGGATTATGTTATCACTTCCTTCATTGCTATTATTTTAGTATTTGCTAAATATTTGTGCTGGTTCTCTTTTTTATTTTGATGTGACGTTTTATCATTTTTCTTTGAGGTTACCCTGTGACTTATAGTTTTCTTCCCAAGTTTAGAACAGTCAGTTTTATCTTGTAGTTGTTTTGACTTCCCTAACATCTAGAAGTTCTTTAACTATACAGTTTTTTTCCCTCTGTTTGGTTTGTAGTTGTCCTCATTTGCCAATTGATGTCTCTAGTTCCCTGTTTACAATCTTGTAGGCTTATTTACTTAGGATAGTTCCATACCTGGGTTGGTTTCTGCATCCTGTCATCATGTGTGTTAAGGTCAGTTGTTGTTTGCTGTTGCTTCTCTGCCCTTTAGCATCTCTTGTAAGGTCAGTCTGGTTTTAACAAATTCCCTTAATTTCTGCTTATCTGGAAATGTCCTAATTTCACCATCATATTTGAGAGACAGTTTTACTGGGTGCATAATTCTTGGTTGGAAATTTTTCTCTTTCAGGGTTTTATATATACTGTCCCATTTTCTTCTCACTTGCATGGTTTCTGCTGAGAAATCCAAGCTTAGTCTTACTGGTTTGCCCCTTGTAAGTAACTTTTCATTTTTCCCATGCTGCTCTCATGATTCTTTCTTTGTCTTTGGTTTTGGTGAGTTTGATGATGATATGTCTTGATGATTTTCTTTTGGGGTCTATCCTGTTTGGGGTTCATTGGACTTCCTGAATGGATATATTCTCGTCTTTCACCATACCAGGAAATTTCTTTTCCAATAAATCTTTGACAGCTTTCTCTGTGGTTTTATTTGTCTCTTCCTGTTCTGGAATTCCAATGACACATAGGTTATTCCTTTTGATGGTATCCCACATGTACCTTAGGCATTCTTCATTTTGTTTTGATCTTTTTTCTCATTGATTCCTTTCCAAAGAAGTATTCAGGTATTTGCCTTCAGTCTCACTAATTCTGTCTTCCATTGATTCAATTTTACTCCTTTGCCCATTCAATGTCTTTTCTATTTCTGAAAATTTAGTTTTAGTGTCTGGATTTCTGTGTGTAGATTTTGTCTTTTCTATTTTTTTTCATTTGTTTTGTCATTTTGTTTTTGTATTGTCTTTCAAAATTATTCTATGGTCTTCTCTGTGTTTTCCTTAATTTTGTCAGTGTTTTCCTTGATTTGCCTCTCAGTTCAGTGAAGATACCTAACTATAATTATTTTGAATTCCTTATCAGGGAGTTCCAATACTGCATTTTCCTCAGTGATGTGTTTTGGATCTGTATCCTGGTCCCTTGTTTCTCCTGCTTTATCTTGGCTTCTCTGTGTGGATTGTGATGCTTTGTTGTGTCCAAAGTATTTTGATGTTTTTGTGTTTATGAGAATGCTGTCACTTTAAAATCCAAAATGGCTGCCACTTGTAAAGATTCAAAATGGCTGCACCCTTGGTCACTTTAAATATCCCAAATGGCTGCCATGTGTAAACAATCAAAATGGCTGCACCCTCCAGACAGCGGTAAGTACACAGCTCATATTGTCTCCCTCCTTGCTGTTTCCCTTCCTAGTCATAGGCCACCAGCACAGTTGTGCCTGCAGCCCTGGTGACCAGGGCTGGTCTTTAGGTCAATTCTCATGTCCCAACACCACTTTGAAATATTCAGTCTCTTGGTCCTGTCAGAGTAGCTGACAGTCTGCAGCTCTGACTTTCTTTGTACTCTGTTTTCATTCAAGTTTTTCCAGTAGTTGATGCCTAATCCATTTCTTTATAGTTCTTTTGAAAGCTCAGGGCTCCAGGATTATCTTCTGTATCTCTGTCAATTGGTTTCTCTTTTCTTTGTTGAAGAGGTTCTGTGTCACTTGTCTGCCTATTCCTCCATCTTACTGGAAGTCCTCACAGCATAATTTTTATATGTTATTTATACTTTTTATTATACATAATGATGTAGAATTCTACCTTTTCCAATGTTAACATTGAAAATTCTCCCTTAACCAGTTCAGCAAACTTGTATTAGTTGTTTTATGTATATCCCTGTAAAGAACATACTATAGTTGTGATTTTTTTTTTTTTTTCCTTTTTCAATCCAATCTGACAGTTGGTATTTTTTAATAAGAGCATTTTACACATACACATTTTTAAAAAAACTGAAATATTTGCTTTTCTTCTTTTTATTTTATCTTTATGTATACTGTATGTGGTTAATACTCCATGAAGTTACCTAAATGCCTTTCTCTACTGCAAAGAATGAAATGATAACTAAATATACCAAAATTTTTTCCAGCTCTTTCTTCTGTGGACACTACAATGATTTCTCTTCATCTGTTTACTCTAGAGATTGAAGATTTCTAAGACCCTGTCCTTGGATCTCCTTTCTTTTATTTTTACACTTACCCCTTTAGTGATCTCATCTAAATGTATTTTTCACCCTGAACACCATTCACAATATATTCAATAGCCTTCCCTACACCTGCACTTGAATTCATTTTTTTGAGGTATAATACACAGAACAGTAAAGGCATGAATCATAAGTATAAAACATAGTGAATTATTACATATTATATACCTGTATAACTACCATCCAGAATGATGAACTCATTTCCACACCCAAGAAGGCTCCTTTGTGCCACAATCTCCTAGCTTCTTTCACCACAGATGAGTTTTGCATGTTCTCACACTTCATTTAAATGGAATAATTCATAACTTTACTCATTTTGTATCTTGTTTCTTTTACTCAATATTATGTCTCTCACCTTATTGTTTGAAATAATAGATTATTCTTAATTTAGCTCTGGTGGCATAGTGCCTAAAGCATTTGACTGCTCACCAGAAGGTTGGTGGTTCAAATCAACCAGCCACTTGGTGGAAGGTAGACTGGGAAATCTTCAGGAAAAATTTACTGCTTCACAAACCCAATGGTGTTGAGTTGGAATCAACTTGAGGTTGTTTTTTTATTTAGTATTCCATTGTATGAGATTATACCTTGATTTATCCATTCTGTTTCTGATGGACATTTCAATTGTTTCTAATTTGCGGCTATTATGTACATAGCTGTTATGAATATTCTGATATAAGTCTTTAGGTGGTAATATGTACACTTTTCTTTAGCTATATTTTTAGTAGTCAAATGAGTGAGATATAGGCATATGTTTTGTAAATTACTTAGTTCTTCATTTTCCAAAATGCTTTCTCATTTTATCCTCTGACCATCTACTGAGTAACAAACAGTGCACATATTATTTTCCCATTTTCTACCCACGGGGAGTAAGATGCAGATGACTAGCTCAAGACTATGTACTTATGGGAGGATAAGCCTATAAAAAAAAGTTTCTGTGCAATGAAGACAGGAAAAGTGGTTAGTTTGTTAACCATTCCTTATACAGTCATGTGTCTGATTAACATTTATTGACTATTTACTATATATCCAGTACTTAGCTTGCAGTGGTCAAATTAGACAACCAAATAATTTTTCAAAGTAGTTGTACCAATTTACACACCTTCCTGCCATCTCTGAGTGTTCTAGCCCTCTCCACACTTGGTATTATATAGCCATTCTTGTTAAAATATATGTTTTAGTTGTGTTTTTCATTTTTAAATGACTTAATTATGTAGAATATCTTTTCATATGCTTAGTAGCTACTTTGATATTTTTTTGTGTGCAGAATCTGTTAAAGATTTTTGCTCATTTAAAAAATTGTGTTCTGTGTCTTTTTCTTATTGAATTTTTCAAGTTCTTTATACATTTTAGATATGAGTATTTTATCAGATATGTGTATTGCAAATATCTTATGCTCTGGGGCTTATCTTTTCACTCTCCTAAAGGTATCTTTTGATGAATCAAAGTTTTTAATTTTAATGTATTTCAATTTATTAATCTTTCCCTATATGTTTAGAAAGCTTGAGTTTGTTTTTTTTTTTAAACAAACAAACAAACAGAAAAACTTTGCCTTTATGCCTCCAAGCATATTTAGCCTCTCACATCTCAAATTCTGGCATACAGTATAAAGTGTAGTTGGTTAAAGTTCATTATTGATACCCTTATCAAGCAATGTTTGTTAAAAAGTATGTGTTTCCTCCCCTGAATATATCCTAGGTCTAACCCCTTCTCACTGTCTTTCCTCATACCATCTTGATCCTAATCCAGGTCATATATCACTTATATGCTTGCAGTAAACTCCTAATTTGTCCCTCTGTGTTCCTTTCAGGTTATATAAAGATACAACCTGAGTGATCCAGATAGTATCACTTCTCTGCTCAATTTCTGTTAAAATCTTTACAATGACTAAGAAAACTTTATGTATTTTGGGTTCGTTACCTCTCTGGCCTTGTCTCCTACTCCTTCTTTTATTCTATCTAATTACATTGACTTTGCTTGAATATTCTGGGAAAACTCCCAATTATCCATAATCTCTACCAAGGCTGTTCTTTCCCTAGATATCTTCATGGTTTATTATCTTCTGATATAGCCCACACCTATCTGTTCAGCCTTATTCCACACATCTTTTCCTCTCATTCACTTTGTGTTAGATGTATTGGTTTCCTTTCTGTCCCTTAAGTATACCAAACTCTTTTTCTCTCTTTTTTTGCCCTTGATATTCCTATCCTGATATGCTTTTGTCCTGGTTCTCCATCTGGTCGGCACCTCATCATCCTAAATACTAACATCATTATCTCACCAAAACTTTTCATAACCTCTAAAGTACCTCTTCATTTCTCTCCATTATCAACACAATTATTTTTATTAGTATTTGTCAAAAAAATATAATTGCATTTACCATATTTCCACTTTTTCATTTTCTTTTTTCTCTATTGAAATTATGTCTCATGAAGGCAGCAGCCTTGTCCGTCTAATTTTACCACTGCATCCCACTGACAGAGTAATATTCATTACATGTTCTTCAAACAAATATTTGCATAAGAAATGGATAACAAATATTAATCTCCTTTCTTGTATTTACTACACTGAAATTAAATCCATGAAACTTTTTTTTTGGTGCATGTGTGTGTGCGTGTGATTTGGGTGGAAGTTTACAGAGCAAATTCACTTTCCATACAGCAGTGTACATACACTTTTTCTCATGACATTGACTACAATTTACCCCAATGCAACAGGTCCCCTCCCACTTCCTCTCAATAGTTACCTCTTCCCTGTGTCCATCCCTCCCAGGCACTCCTGCCCCCTGAGGTGTATACCTTTGCATAAATAGCCCTTCTTTCTTCCATGATTGTTTTCTCCAAGGAGTGTATCTAACTCAGGTAAGTGTTCAACTCGTATGCCTGTCTTTAGTTTGGCTGGAAGCCACAGGTGGGTTCAGTTCCAAACCTGAAGAGCAGCTAGGGGCCATAGTCTCAGTGGTTCCACCAGGCTCTATCAGACCAGCAAAAGAAGACTTGAGTTTTGTGTAACAAAACTCAAAATCATTTGGGGAAAAAAGGGGGACCAGCAAAACTGGTCCAGTTTTTCTGGTCCCCCCCTTTTTTCCCCAAATGATTTTGAGTTTTATTTCACATTGTTCTCCCTCTCTATCCATGATCTCCTACATAGATCCTCCTCTGAGTGGTTCACAGTGGTAGCCAGGTACCACCTAGTTCTTCTGGTCTCATTGTTGAGACCACATGCTGATTACATGGTGTACCAGTCACTAGGACTAATTGTTTCCATGAATCTTTGGTTTTCTTCATTCTTCTTTGCCCTGGATGAGGAGAGACCCATTGTTGCATCTAGATGGCTGGTTGCAAGCTTTTAAGATCCCAGTCGCTACTCACCAAAGTAGGAGGTGGAACGATGTTTCCACAAAACTTTTTTTATAGGCTCACCCTCCATTAAGTTATATAGTCTTGACCTAGTCACTTGCATCTTATTCTCCCTAGGTAAAAAATGGGAAAATAACATCTGCACTGTTTGTTACCCAATAGATATTCTGAGGATAAAATGAGAAAGCACTTTGGAAAATGAGGAACTCAGTAATTGCCAGCAATGTTTTTGTTTCCTTTTTACACACTGTCTATAAAACAGGTAAATATTTATTTATTAATGCTTTAAACAAGAGTACAGAAATAACATAAATTATCATTTGACAGAAAATAACAGGCACCTTGAATTATAAAGACTATAAGCAGGGGAATAAACCAAAACCAAATCCATTCTGACTCATAGCGACCACCTTTGTGTTTCTGAGGTGGTAAATTTTTGCAGAAGTAGATTGCCCAGTCCTCCTTCCTCAGAGTGACTGGTGGGTTTGAACCACCAACCTTCTGGTTAGTGGTCAAATGCCTTAGTCAGTACACCACCAGAGCTCCTAAGCAGGCAAACAGGAAATGTAAGATATTTGCTTACATAATAAAAGTGACTGAAATCTGTTAAATGCTCTGAAAAAAGGTGAAGACTGAAGACAAGTACTCTGGGGAATTTGTGGAATTAGGGTGTTGTTTTGGGAGAGATTTCAATGAGAATAAGATAAGATGATTTATAATTAACCATGATTTAGATTCTTTATAGGTTTAAAGGGAATAAGTTCAGTTATGCAAGCCTGTTTCAGCATTCAAAAGTCAATTTAATCCAGCAAATCAGCAGGCTAAAGAAGAAAACTCATGATCATATCAACTGATGCAGAGAAAGGTTGGAGAAAATCCTATACCTATTCATACTAAAAACGTTTAGCAAACTTACATGGAAACTGCTTCAACTTGTTGAAGAACATCTACAGAAAAAAAAAAAAACTAGAGGAAACATAATTAATGGTGACTAACTGAATCCTTTACTTAACAAGATTGGGAGAAAGGTAAGTCCTCTGTCACCACTTCTATTCAACATCATACTAGGATTCCCAGCTAGTGCAATAAGACAACAAAAAGAAGTAACATATACAGAACAGGAAGGAAGAAATAAAACATTTAATATGAAGCAACAATTATGTAGATAATTCCAAAGAACCAACCAAAAAAATATTAAGTATATTAAGGTCACAGGGTACACAGCACACAAAAGCTTATTGCTTTCTCTTATAGAAGCAATGAACAAATGGAATTTGAAATAATAATAATAAAAACTTATGATAGCACTAAAGGAAAAAACAAACATAAAGGTGAAAGAAATAAAGAATATGTAAACAAATGGAGAAATATTCCATGCTTATAGGCTAAAAGACTCAATAAGCTGTCCACTTTTCCTAACTTGAGCTGTAGATCCAATGCAATTTCACTCGAATCTCAGAAATTTATTTTGGAGATACAGACAATCTGGTTCTAAAGTGTAAATGGAAAGGAAAAAGAACAAAGTTGCAAAACTCACCTATCCAATTTCAAGATTCACTATAAAACTACAGTAATCAGAATAGAATCACATTGACAAGACACATAGTGAATGGAAGAGAAAACCCAGAAATAGACTCATACAAATATGATCAACTGATCTTTGATGAAGGAAGTTCAATGGGAAAAGTGTAGTTTTCCACCAAATGATGCTGGAACAATTTGATGTCCATATGCAAATAAACAAATAAATAAAAACCCAGATGCAGAATTACAACTTCCACAAAAATTAACTCAAAATGGATCATAAACTGAAATGTAAAATACAATATTATGAAACTTAATGGGGAGGGAGAAAACAGGAGAAAATGTAAGTGACCTTAGATTTAGTGATGAATTTTTAGATAGAACAACAATATCACAATCCATGGAAGAAAAACAAGTTAGCTTAGTAAAAGCTGACCTAAGTAACTTTATAATGAGTGAAATCTGT
>NW_006922266.1:1077435-1079896 GCF_000298275.1 Orycteropus afer afer | reverse complement strand
ACCGGAGATCCCAATATTAGGAAAGGGTTGAATAAATGGGAAAAATACAAATACTCTATGCAGAAGAATTACAAATAATTTAAGTAGATATTATACCCTCAGAGATGGATTGTAACTCTCCACTCAGGTGTGGTCTACGCACAATGACTTATTTCTAATGAGTACATTATGGAAAGGGATAATTTCACAGTGGATAAATCTGGCAAACACTATCCCAACAAGATGATCAAGGTTAAAATCAGTCACAAATCATGTTGATACTATGTACCCTTGATATGATTGATGAAAATGCCACATTACTTCTGTGTTCTTTCTTCAGAATCACGATAGATGATACATAGTAGACAGAAAGGTGATATATAGATACATAGATAGATAGACAGACATACTAGTTGATGTTGAGTTGATTCCAACTCATGGTGACCCCCATATGCTTAGAACTGTGCTCCAGAGAGGTTTCAATGGCTGATTATTTGGAGGCAGATCATCAAGTCTTTTTTTCCAAGGTGTCTTTGGGTGGACTCAATCCCCCAACTTTTCAATTACTAGGTGAGCATTAATTGTTTGTGCCACCCAGGGACTCCAGATACAAGATGGACAGATGATAGGTAGATAGGTAGGTAGGTAGATAAATGATAGTTGAATATGCAGATAGATAGAGGTAGATAGATAGATAAAGATAACTCCTGTCAAGTCAACAGTGACTCGGTGACCCTATGTACAAGAGAATGAAGCATTTCCCAGTCCTGCATCATCCTCAGAATGACTGCCATGTTCGGGTCCATCTTAAATGCTACAGTGCCATCGCACTAAGGGTCTACCACACACTTCTTAGCCATCTACTTCATCAAACATGATGTTCTATAGTGATTGAACCCATAGTGCTCTGTTGTTCTCTATAAGCTTTTTTTCTTACTATTTTCTCTCTTTTTTTTGGTGAAAATATGCATGGCAAAACACACCAATTCAACAATCACTACATGTGTAATCCAGTGACACTAATTACATTCTTCAAGTTGTGCAGTCATTCTCACTATTCTTTCCAAATTATTCCACAACCATTAACATAAGCTCACTGCCCCTTAAGCTTCTCAGTTAATCTTTCAAGTTGCTGTTGTCAATTTAATCACATGCAAATAATTCTTTAAAAGAGCACTATGCTCAAGACAAACATTCTTCACTAATTAAGCCAAACTGTTGTTTAGTTTAAAGATAACTTCAGTTTAAGATAAGGAGCTCTAGTGGCATAATGCCTAAGACATTTGACTGCTAACCAGAATGTTGGTGGTTCAAACCCACCAGCCACTCTGTGGAAGGAAGACTGTGCAATCTACTTCCATAAAGATTTACCACGTCAGAAACCCAAAGGGGTCACTATGAGTTGGAATTGACTTGATGGCAGTGAATTTGGTTTTTGGTTTTGTTTTCAGTTTAAGATTTAAAGATTGCCTCATGGCAATAGTTTTTGGGGTCATCCAGGTTCAGTGAGCCTAGAAAATCTGGATTCCATGATAATTGGATGTTTTGTTCTGCATTTTTCTCCTTTTGATCAGGATTCTTCTCATTCAGTAATGGTAGTCAGGCACCATGCGATTCTTTTGGTCTCATGACAAGGGAGACAGTTGTTCATGGAGGCAATTAGGCATGCAATCCAGTTCCTCCTCTAATTTCTGATTCTACTTCATTTTCTTCTGCTCCAGGCAAATAGAGACCAATTTTTGTATATAGGATGGATGCTCACAAGTGAAGACCCAGGCATTACACAATGAACTAGGAGGTAGAACAGAAACAATAAAAACATTGTTCTTTATTGATTGTAATGTCCAATAGAACCATGATCCCTAACTTTCAACCAAGGAAACAAATTCCATGAAGAGTTTGGTAGTTTATAAGCAGCATCAGCAACCTCTCTTTTATTGCTGTTTATATTATATATATATATATATATATATATATATATATATATATACACACACACACACACACACACACACTATTTACCAATTCAACCTTTTTCAGGTGTACAACTTAGTGATGTCGATTACATTAATCATGCTGTGCAACCATTACTCTTAATTTATGCCAAATTCCTCATCACCATAAACAGAAACTCCCAGCTTCCCAAACAATGGCTTCCCCTCTCCTTCTCCCTAACTCCCCAGGTAACCACTAACAAAATTTGGTCTCTACATTTGCCTATTGTCATTTCTTGTAAGTGAGATTGTCCAATATTTGTCTTTTTTGTGATTGACTTCACTTACCGTAATGTTTTCAAAAATCATCCATGTTGTACCATTAATCAGAATTTTGTTTCTCTTTATACATGCGTGATATTCCATTGTATGTACCACATTTTCTTTATTCATTCACCCATTGATAGACTTTTAAGTTGTTTCCACATTTTGGCTCTTGTGCTGCAATAAACATTGGTGTACATGTGTGTTCACATCACTACTTTTTT
>NW_006922266.1:1070685-1072141 GCF_000298275.1 Orycteropus afer afer | reverse complement strand
TGTATATGGAAATCCAATTTTCCAAGCACTATTTATTGAAGAAACTCTTCTTTCCCTCATTGAATGGTCTTAGCACTCTTGACCAAGATGTATGGGTTTATTTGTGGGCTTTTAATTCTATTCCACTGATCTATGGTTCTGTTACTTCTATTCCACTTATCTATGGTTCTATTACTATATCAATGGTGTTTTCAATACTATAGCTGTACAGCATGTTTTGAAATCAAGAAGTGTGAGTTCTCCAACTTTGTTCTTCAAAATTGCTTTAGTAATTTTAGCAGTGACCTCTTGTAATTCCATATGAAATGGAGAATTGTTTTTTCCATTTCTGCAAATAAGGCTATTGCAATTATGATTGGGATTGCATTGAATTTATAGTTCCCTTTTCATAGTATTGAAAGCAACCCCATTTACAATAGCACCTAAGAGAATAAAATAACTAAGAATAAATATAGCCAGGGACATTAAGATATACAATGAGAACTATAAAACAATACTTAAAGAAATTAAAGAAGACCTAAAGAAAAGGAAAGATATTCCGTGTTCATGTGTTGGAAGACTTAATAAAATGTTAAGTCTGTCATGTTGGTTTCAGGGGCCAGGGGTATGCGGTGAATAGAGAGATAAGTAGAATGCTGCCTATGGGAGTATATTCTACTGTAGGATTCTTTTCAGCAGTTTGCAACAACCTCACAATCAACAATTACCTGGTTTGGAAGAGTTTTAATGCTCCAATTAGATCCCCACAGAGATCTGTCTTGTTATCAGACCTCCCCCATCCCTCAGTAGTATGTTGCTTGTGGGTGTAGCCTCCACTCAAGATGCCTACTTCTTAGCACACAGTGGCCTCAGTCAGAAGCCGTTTGTGCTGGCCAGAATGGGGTTCAGACAAATCTGAACAATTGCAATCTTTTAAAATTTGTTGAGACATTTTTTTGTGACCTAGCATGTGGTCTGTTATGTTATGTTATGTGCTGTCAGGTCAGACCCAACTCACAGTGACCCCTCCTCGGGTTTCTGAGGTGGTATCGCGACAGAAGTAGATTGTCCAATCTTCCTACTGAGGAGTGGCTGGTGAGTTTGAACCGCCAGCCTTCTGGTTAGCAGGCAAGTGCCTTAGGCACTGTGCTATAGCTTCATAAAATACTTCCAGAATGTCTTCTAAAGTGGCTACACTATTTTGCATTTCTGCCAGCAGGTGGGAGCTCTGGTAGCATAGTGCCTAAGGCATCTGACTGCTAACCAGAAGCCTGGCGGTTCAAACCCACCAGTCACTCCTCGGAAGGAAGGTTGGGCAATCTACTTCCGTAGTGAGACTGCCTCAGAAACCCAAGGAGGGGTTGCTATGAGTGGGGTATAACTCGACGGCACATAGCAACATAACAACAACCAGCAAGTAATGGAGAGCTCTATCAGTCTGTATCCTCACCAGTATGTGGTTTTGTCAGTATTTTTT
>NW_006922266.1:1068741-1070020 GCF_000298275.1 Orycteropus afer afer | reverse complement strand
TCCTGAGCTATCGCCCTGTGCAAATACTGCGCTTCTATTCTCCCATGATTGATAGTTCTAAGGAGTGTATCTGCCTGGTGTAAATGTTCACTCTATATGCCTGTCTATTGTTTGGCTCAAAACCATGGGAGTGAGCTCAATTCCAGGCCTGAAAGGTTACTAGGGGCCATAGTATCAGGGGTCTCACCAGGCTCTATCAGACCAGTAAACCTGGTCTTTTTTATGCTTTTCAGTTTTGTTCCACATTGTTCTCCCACTCTATCCAGGATCTCCTGGACTGATCCCTTTTTGACAGTGGTGGCCTGGCGCCATCTAGTACTTCTGGTCTCATGGTCATATAGCCTGATGTTCACATCATGCACTAGCCCCTTGGACTAAGTGTTTCCATGTATCTTTGGTTTTCTTCATTATTCTTTGCTCTGGGCAAGGAGAGACCAAGTGTTGCATCTTGATGGCCACTTGGAAGCTTTGAAGACCCTAGTTGCTACTTACCAGGTAAGATGTAGAACAATGTTTTTGTGTAGCATGTTATTAGGTGTGGACATTTCTGAGTAGGGTGATGCCACACTAAATTGAAACTCCATTTTAAATTAAGCTAAGATTTTCATTCAGCTTTTATTTTATTTTTGGTCAAAGTTTTAATGTTCAAATAATAAAGAAAACAAGAATAAAAATTTCTAGCCTAGATAAATGTTTAGTGATTAAGAATGATTATGCAGCTGGCCTCAGAAAAGATTACTTAATTAGTAGATGGTTAGGAAATAGAACTGATGTTGTTGTTGTTGTTAGGTACCGTCGAGTCCTCTCCAACTCATAGCAATCCCATGTACAGCAGAACGAAACACTGCCTGGCCCTGTGTCAACTCTATGATCCTTGCTATACCTGAGCCCATAGTTGCAGCCACTGTGTCAATCCATCTCGTTGAGGGCCTTCCCCTTTTTCATTGTCCCTCTACTTTGCCAAGCATGATGTCCTTGTCAAGGGAATGGTCCCTTCTTAGAACATTACCAAAGTAGGAGAGACAAAGTTTGGCCATTCCTCCTTCCAAGGAGCATTCCAGCTGCACTTCTTCCAGGACAGATTGTTAGTTCTTTTAACAGTCCATGGTACTTTCAGCATTCTTTGCCAACACCACAACTCAAAAGCATTGACTCTTCTTCAGTCTTCCTTTTTCATTGACCAGCTCTCATGCATATGAGGCAATTGAAAATACCATGGCTGGTGTCAAGCACAGCTTAGTCTTCAAGAAAACATCTTTGCTCTTCAGCACTTGAAAGA
>NW_006922266.1:1064991-1068349 GCF_000298275.1 Orycteropus afer afer | reverse complement strand
ACAAAGTCCAGCTTCTCGGATTATTTGTTCAGCATACAGATTGAATAAGTATGGTGAAAGGATACAACCCTGACACACTCCCTTCTTGATTTTTAACCATGCAGAGTCCCCTTGTTCTGTTAAAACAACAGTCTCCTAGTCTATGTACAGGTTCCTCATGAGCACAATTAAGTGTTCTGAATTTCCCATTCATCTCAATGTTATCCATAATTTGCTATGATACACACAATCGAATGCTTTTGCAGTGAATAAAACACATTCTTTACTTTCAGCCAAGATCCATCGGATATCAACAATGATATCCCTCATTCCATGTCCTCTTCTGAATCCAGCTTGCATTGCTGGAAGTTCTCTGTCAAATATACTGCTGTAACCGTTTTTGAATTATCTTCAGCAAGATTTTACTTGTGTGCAATATTAATGATATTGTTCGATAATTTCCACATTCTGTGGGATCATCTTTCCTTGGAATAGGTACAAATATGGATCTTTTCCGGTCAGTTGGCCAGGTAGTTGTCTTCCAAATCTCCTGGCATTGCCAAGTGAGTGCCTATAGTGCAGCATATGTTTGTTGAAACATCTCAATGGATATCCCATCAATTCCTGGAGCCTTGTTTTTTGCCACTTCCCTCAGTGCAGCTTCGACTTCTTCTTTCAGTACCATTGGCTCTTGAACATATGTCACCTCCTGAAATGGATGAAGACTGACCAATTCTTTTTGGCACAGTGACACTGTGTATTCCTTCCATCTTCTTTTGATGCTTCCTGCATCTTTCAATATATTGCCCATAGAATCTTTCAATTTTGCAATCCCAGGCTTAAATTTCCTCTTCAGTTCTTTCAACTTGAGAAATGCTGAGTGTGTTCTTCCCTTTTGGCTTTCCAACTCCATGTCTTTGCACATTCCATTATAATAATTGACTTTGTCTTCTCAAGTTGCTCTTTGAAATCTTCTGTTTAGCTCTTTTATCTTGTCTTTTCTTCCTTTTGCTTCCTACTCACCATTCAAGGGCATGTTTCAGAGTCTCTTCTGACATCCATTTTGGTCTTTTCTTCCTTTCTTGTCTTTTTAATGACTTTTTGCTTTCATCATGGATGATGTTCTTGATGTCATCCCACATTTCCTCTGGTTTTCAGTCATTGGTATTCAATGCATCAAATCTATTCTTCAAATGGGCTCTAAATTCAGGAGGCATATAATCCAGGTCATAGTTTGGCTCTTGTGGACTTATTTTAATTGTCTTCAGCTTCAACTTGAACTTGCAAATGAGCAGTTGATGTTCTGTTCCACAATCAGTTCCTGGCCTTGTTTTGGCTGAAGATACTGAGCTTTTCCATTGCTTCTTGCCACAGATGTAGTCAATCTGATTCCTGTGTGCTCCATCTGGTGAAGTCCATGTGTATAGCCACTGTTTGTGTTGTTGAAAAAGGGTGTTTACAATGAGTGAGTCATTGCTCTTTCAACATTCTATCATGTGATCTCCAGCATTATTTCTATTTCCAATGCCAAATTTTCTTACTACTGGTGATTCTTCTTTGTTTCCAACTTTTGCATTTCAGTCACCAGTGATAATCAGCACATACTGATTGCATGTTTGGTCAATTTCAGACAGATATAGAGCAAAACTTTGCTCTTTGTCTTTGTTCCCAAATTAAATTTTCAGTTGTTGAGAGTTTTTCATAGTATTTCTACTAGTTTTCTCTGGAAATTTGTAACTAGATAGAAAGGCAATCTTGACTGCTTGTTACACAAAGGATACAGAGATTCAAGCTTTAACTTGCAAAATTAAACTTGCTATCTTATCAGGTATTCACTTAATGAATTGCGTGAGTCCACCTCACTCCTCTGACTCCTACACAGATAGGTTGTGTCTGCATTTCAAGGCTTCAGAATAAAGTTGATTAAACCTTACTTCATCTTAAACCTAATGGTCCACTTGTACATTTCAAGGACTTCAACTAGAATTGCTCTGGTCTATGATCAGCCACAAGATCCTCATATCAAGATGTTTACACAGTGTACTGTAGAAATATTGCCTTAGTCATGTTGTAGGAGAGATATGGAAGTAATGTTGGGCTAGGAATTGATGTTAAGAAAATTTGTTGTTTGACAGCTCCTTGTAAATTTCCTTCCTTCTCCTGAACTTCCCTTTGATGTGAAATCTTTACCTTTGTTTGCTTTGCCAAGTAAAAACTCACTGCTTCCCCTACAAAAGAGGTCACATGCCACAGCTTTTTGTAGGATGTTGTGTGATCCCATTTCACAAAATATAATTATTCCTTCAATAAAAATGTTGCTTTAATTTTTCTCTAGGCCCAGCCGGTTTCACCAGAGAATTCTACCAAACATTCAGAGAAGAACTGACACCAATGCTACTCAAACTATTCCAAAACATAGAAAAGGATGGAATCCTCCCTAACTCATTTTATGAAGCAAGCATAACCTTGACACCAAAACAAGGAAAAGACATCACTCTAAAGGAAAACTACAGGCCAATATCCCTCATGAATATAGATGCAAAAATCTTCAACAAAATCCTAGCCAACAGATTTCAACAACATATCAAGAAAATCGTTCATTATGACCAAGTGGGGTTCATATCAGGTATGCAAGGATGGCTCAACATTAGAAAAACAATCAATTTCATCTACCACATAAATAAAACAAAGAAAAAGAATCACATCATTATCTCAATCAATGCAGAAAAGTCATTTGATAAAATCCAACACCCATTCCCAATCAAAACTCTCAACAAAATAGGAATAGAAGGGACATTCCTCAACAAAATAAAGGGCATATATGGAAAACCAACAGCCAACATATTTCTCAATGGAGAGAGACTGAAACCATTCCTCTTGTGAACAGGAACCAGACAAGGAAGCCCTCTATCACCACTTCTGTTCGATATTGTATTGCAAGTCCTAGCCAGGGCCATAAGGCAAGAAAGGGAAATTAAAGATTGGTAATGAAGAAGTCAAACTATCCCTATTTGCTGATGATATGATCCTATACCTAGAGAATCCAAAAGACTCAGCCAAAAATCTACTGGAACTGATTGAGAGATTTAGCATCATGGTAGGATATAAGATCAACATCCAAAAATCAGTTGGATTCCTCTACACCAGCAAAGAGATTGAAGAAATAGAAATAAGGAAATAAATACCATTTACAATTGTTGTTGTTATATGCCTTCGAGTTGGCCCCGACTCATAGCAATCCCTCCTTGGGTTTCCGAGGCAGTATCACTACGGAAGTAGGATTGCCCAACTTTCCTTCTGAGGAGTGGCTGGTGGGTTTGAACTGCCAGCCTTCTGGTTAGCAGTCAAGTGGCTTATGCACTATGCTACCAGAGCTAAC
>NW_006922266.1:1025997-1030728 GCF_000298275.1 Orycteropus afer afer | reverse complement strand
CATCACTAAAAAGGAAAATTACAGACCAATATTCCTCATGAATATAGATGCAAAAATCTTAACAAAATCCTAGCCAACAGAATCCAACAACATAACAACAACAACAAAAACACATCCTGACCAAGTGGGTTTCATACCTGGTATGCAAGGACAGTTTAACATCAGAAAAACAATCAATATACTCTACCACATAAACAAAAGAAAAAAAAGAACCATAGGATCATAGCAATTGATGCAGAAAAGGCATTTGATAAAACCCAACACCAGTTCCTGTTCAGAACTCTGAACAAAATAGGGATAGAAGGGAAATTCCTCAACATAATAAAGGACATATATGCAAAGCCAATGGCCAACATTATTGTTAACAGAGAAAGACTCAAAGCATTCCCCTTACAAACAGGAACCAGACAAGGATGCTATTACCACTTTTCCTTAACAATGTATTGGAAGTCCTAACCAAGGCAATAAAGCAAGAAAGAGAAATAAAGGGCATCCAAATTGGCAAAGAGGAAGGAAAACAATCTCTATTTGAGGATGACATGATCCTATACATAGAAAACCCAAGAGACTCAGAAAAAAGAAAAAAAAAAAAACCTACTGGAACTAATAGAAAGGATCAGCAAAGTGTCAGCAACATACAAAAATCAGTTGGATTCGTCTCCATCAATGAAGAGACCCCTGGAAAAGAAACAATGAAAACAATGCCAATTACAATAGCTACCAAAAAGATAAAATATCCAGGAATAAATCTTACTAGAGACACAAAAGACGTATACAAAGAAAACTGTAAAACACTACTACAAGAAACTACAGTGTATCTACATAAATGGAAGAACCAGACTTGTTCATGGATGGGAAAAATGAATACTGTGAAAATGTCAAAGCTACCCAAAGCAATCTACACATTTAATGCAATCACAATCTAGATACAAACAACAGTTTTTTCCTCTTTAAATTTTCACCCCACCACCACCCTTGCCCCTTGTAGCACTCCTGTGTGTCCTGCATTTCCTCTGTGAGAATGTTGCCCCTCTGGTGTCCTGTGGTTGACTGCTCCAAGGTATGCATTTCCATACAGTATGTGGGTGCATCAACTGAGTTGAGTGCTCTACGTATACATCTTGTTTACTATTGGGCTGAGAGCCAGCCCATGGGAATGAGTTTTATTCCAGGCCCAGAACATATCCCAAGGTCATAGTATTGGGGGCCTCACCATCTGGCCAGTAATTCTGGTCATTATTGAGTTTTTGGATTCTGTTCCACGTTTTTCCTCCCACTCTATCCAGGATCTCCAGATTTGATCCTTTCTCGAGTGGCTGGCATTGGTAGCTGCACAACATCTAGTTTTTCTGGTCTTAAGGGCCATCATGTCCTAGGGCTGATTGCTTCCAAATGCCCTTGTTTTTTTTACACTCTTCTTCACTTCCAACAATAGGAGACCATTAAATGCACCTTAGATGGCTGCTTGAAGGCTTTTAAGACCCCAATTGCTACTCACCAATGTAGGAAGAGGAACAAGACTTTTATGTATTTTGTTGTGACAACTGAGTCTGGTGTCCACCAGTACTATGGTCCTGAGTCAGTACATCTGTTGGATCTCTCTCCCACAGTGTCTGGCTCTCTGAGGGATTACTCTATGTGTATCTTCTGTTGTTTCTGTAAGGATTGTGGGTATTTTGTATCACTGGTGCAAGATTAGTCTCCGCTGAATCTGTCTTTGGTCTAGAGTATACTACCAAAAACGTTTTTTAAGGATATGGAAAAACCAATTACTAACTTCATATGGAAAGGAAAGATACCTTGGATAAGCAGAGCACTACTGAAGAAGAAGAACAAAGTGGGAGGTCTCACACTCCCAGATCTCAAAACCTACTGTACAGCCACAGTAGTCAAAACAGCATGATATTGGTACAATGATAGACAGGTAGACCAATGGAACACAATCAAAAAGACCGAAATAGACCCATTCATCTAAGGCAGCTGATTTTTTGCCAAATGACCAAAACCCATTAAATGGGGAAGAGATAGACTCTTTAACATATGGTGCTGGCAAAACTGGATATCCATTTGCAGAAAAATGAAACAAGACCCATACCTCATTCCATACACAAAAACAAACTCAAGTTGGATCAAAGACTTAAATGTAAACCCAAAACTATAAAATTCATCAAAGATAAAATAGTGGCAAATCTAAGGGCCCTAATTTATGGCATAAATAGATTATCAAGCATAATCCAGAATGTGCAGGATGTGGAAGAGAAGCTAGAAGACTGGGACCTTTCAAATATTAAATTCTTATGCTCATAGAAAGACTTCTCCAAAATGGCTAAAAGAGAACCTACAGATTGGAAAAAAATATTTCACTATGACATATCTGACAAAGGACTTGTCTCCAAAATTTATGGAAAACTTCAACACCTCAATGCCAAAAAAGACAAACAATCCAATTCAAAAATGGGCAAGGGACATGAACAGACACTTCACTAAAGACAATATGCTGGAGGCCAACAAACACATGAGGGATTGCTTACAATCATTAGCCATCACAGTGTTGCAAATCAAAGCAATGATGAGATATCATCTCAACCCAGCAATAATAGCAAAGTTTAAGAGGACAGAAAATAACAAATGCTAGTGAGGTTGTAGAGAGATTGGAACTCTTGTACACTGCTTATGGTACTGTAAAATGGTACAACCATTGTGGCAAATGGTATGG
Source organism: Orycteropus afer afer (assembly GCF_000298275.1). NCBI lineage: Eukaryota > Metazoa > Chordata > Mammalia > Tubulidentata > Orycteropodidae > Orycteropus > Orycteropus afer. The sequence continues at coordinate 1,028,012 of NW_006922266.1, read as the reverse complement.
CACTTCCTTTAAAAAACTAAAAATAGAAATACCATTTTATCCAGCAATCCCATTACTAGAAATATATCTTAAAGAGGTGAAAGACAAGACACGAACAGACATGTGCACACCCATGTTTATCACAGCACAATTCACTATAGCAAAGAGATAGATACGACCTAAATGCCAATCAATCAATAGGTGAATGGATAACCAAATTATGGTACTATGCTACATTAAAGAACAATAAAGAATACGTGAATCATCTCAAAACATGGATGAAACTGGAGGACATTATGCTGAATGAAATAAATCAATTGCAGAAGGACAAATATTGTATGAGCCCATTACTGTAAAAAGTAAAGGAAGGGTTTGCTTAGGGAAGGGAACTCACTTTGTAGGTTACCCAGGATGGGTGGGAAGGGAGGGGAAAATTTTGGTCTAGGTGGGGGCCATACACTGAGTTGAGAAAGGGGAGGAATGGTGTGGAAATAATCTGTGACCAGCATGATAACGTTGGGAAAAGTGAGAACACTGAATTGTGCACATAAGATATAGATGACAGAGGCTGATAGCAGTATATCCACAATACTGCATTACCACTAACACCAAACTCCAGCTAACACCAAACTCCAGATAAATATATAGAGAACTGAGAAAATAAGATGGGGGTCAGTAAACAGGAATATATTCTAGACCAATGATAGATTCAGCCGAGGCAAATCTTGCATAGATACTAGTGATACAAAATAACCACAGTCATTACAGAAGCAAAAGAAGACAGACATGGAGCAATGCCTGATAGACAGCCAGAAACTTTGGCTGGTGTCTGAACCACCAGATCTGCTGCCTCAGGAACATAGTACTGGGGGACACTAGGCTCAATTGACACAACATAATACATAAAACTCTTGTTCCACAACCTACTTTGGTGAGTAGCAACTGGGGTCTTAAAAGCTTTCAAGTGGCCATCTAAGATGGAGGTAATGGTCTCCTTTCACTGGAAGCAAAGAAGAGTGAAGAAAATGAAGGGCATTTTGAAACAATCAGCCCTAGGATATGATGGACCTCAAAACCAGAAGAACTAGATGGTGCTCGGCTACCAATCCCAACCAGTTGGGAAAGGATCAAAACTGGAGATCCTGGATAGAGTGGGAGAAAAACGTGGAACAAAATTTAAAAAACACAATAATGACCAGAATTACTGGTCAGATGGAGTCTGGTGGGACCCCAATACTATGGCCCTGGGATACACTTCAGGCCTGGGATAAAACTCACTCCCAAAGGCTGGCTTTCAGCCCAACAGTATAAGACTTACATGCAGGGGAGTTCTGGCAAGATTGCGGACTAGGCAGAAAGACTGCACAGACCCTCTTCAACAAAGAAAAGGGAAACCAACTAACACAGACGCAAAAGATAATCCTGGACCCCTGAGACTTGAAGGGAAGGATATAGAAGTGGACTAAACCCCAACTAGCAGAAGAATTTGCATGAAAATACCAAAAAAGGAGACATACAGAGCTGAGGTTTGGCAGCAATCCTGACAGCACAGACAGCTTGGAGATTCCCAAGTGCTGGTAGGACTTAATAATTAACCTAAAAATCAGCACTGCTAGCCAGGGACTGCACAGAGAACTGTTCTGGTGGCTGGAGAATAAACGGAGAAGGTGAAGAGAAAGGCAGGCTGAGCTGTGGACTTTTGCTGGTCCGGAGGGCGCCACCATTTTGAAGATCTAAAAGTAGCTTGACTATTTTGGATATTTAAAGAGACAGCGCTCTTGCAGATTCCTAGGGTTTAAGAACACATTCTGCTTCCCAGCAACCCCAAGAACCCTACAGACCTGCAAGATTGAAAAGTTTTTTGAAGGTTATTCAATTGTAATTTGTGTCTAATTGAGTGGGAGACAACAACAGTCCCCATAAGACACAACTACACCCACACCACCTGCAACTTCACATACTGAGTGAGAGCCACTACCTCCTTCTCCACCAAAGGGCCAACGATAAAAAACCACCAAGAGCTTGAATCACCCTTG
>NW_006922266.1:1017103-1020390 GCF_000298275.1 Orycteropus afer afer | reverse complement strand
TCTTCCTCAGGGATGTGTTTTGGGTCTGTATCCTGGTCCCTTGTTTCTCCTGCTTTATCTTGCTTCTTTGTGTGGACTGTGATGGTCTGTTGTCTCCGAGGCATTGTGACATTTTTGTGTTTATATGTAATTGGTGATTTTATGTTGGAGTGACTTTCCCACGATTTTTGTTTTCTCTGGCTGTTATCTAAGTAAGCAGGGTGCTGTACTCCTCTACTTGCTAGTTGGCAGCACTTATGCACTCACCACCTGTCTCCTTTCCCATTGTGAGCCTCTCATGTGTCCCTGCCATCCTTGGCAAATGGAGCCTATTCTTAGGTCCCTGGAATCCTAATGAGAATGATGTCACTTTAAATATCCAAAATGGCTGCCTCTTGCAAACATTCAAAATGGCTGTGTCCTCAATCACTTTAAATATCCAACATGGCCACCACTTGTAAACAATCAAAATGGTTGCACTGTCCAGACAGCCAAAAGTCCATAGCTCATGTTGTCTCCCTCTTTGCTGTTTCCCTTCCTAGTTATTGGCCACCAGTGCAGTAGTCCCTGAAGTTGTTGCTGGCCAGGGGTAGTCTTTAGGCCAATTCTCAGGTCCCACTACCACTTGGAAAAATTCAGGATGTTGGTGCCATCAAAGTACCTGACAGTCTGCACCTCCGTCCATCTCTGTACTCACTGTTTTCATTCAGGTTCTTCCACTAGTTGGTGCCTAATCCACTTCTGTATACTTCCTTTCAAAGCTGAGGGCTCCAGGATTATTTTCTATGTCTCTGTCAATTGGTTCTCTTTTCTTTGTTAAAGAGGTTCTGTGTAGTTTGTCTAACTATTCCATCATCTTCTCTTTCCTGTCTTTTTAATGACCTTTTCTTTCTTCATGGGTGATGTTCTTGATGTCATCCCACAATTCCTCTGGTTTTCAGTCATCATTGTTCAATGTGTCAAACCCATCAAATTTAGATGGTCTCTAAATTCAGGAGGGGTGTAACAAGGTCATATTTTAGCTCTTGTGCACTTGTTTTAATTGTTTTTAGGTTCAACTTGAACTTACATGTGAGCAGTTGATGGTCTGTTCCACAGTTCGCTCCTGGCCTTGCCTTGACTCAAGATATTGAGCTTCTGCATCATCTGTTTCCACAGATGTAGTCGATCTGATTCCTGTGTATACCCTGTGGCAAAGTCCATGTATATACCCACAATTTATGTTGTTGAAAAAGGGTATTTGCAATGAATAATTTGTTGGTTTTGCAAAATTCCATTATGTAATCACCAGTGTCAGATCGATCACCAAGGCCATATTTTCCAAGTAATGGGATTCTTCTTTGTTTCCAACTTTTGCATTCCAATCACTAGTAATAATCAATATATCTTGATTACATGTTTGGTCGATTTCAGAGTGCACAAGTTGGTAAAAATTTTCAATTTTCTTGTCTTTGGCTATGGTAGTTGGTGTGTTAATTTAAATAATAGGAGTATTAACTGGTCTTCCTTGAAGGCATACAGATATTATCCTATCACTGACAGAGTCATACTTTAGAATAGATCTTGAAACATTCTTTGTGATGATGAATGCCACGCCATTCCTTTTCAGTTTGTCATTGCCAACATAGAAGATCAAAAGGTTGTCTGATTCTAAATGGCCCAAACCAGTCCATTTCAACTAATACCTAGGATATCAATCTGTATACATTCCATTTCATTTTTTACAACTTCCAATTTTCCTAGATTCATATACTTCATACATCCCATGTTCTAGTTACTAATGGATGTTTGCAGCTGTTTCTTCCCATTTTGAGTTGTGCCATGTCAGCAACTGGAGGTCCCAAAAATTTTACTCCATACACATCATTAAGGTTGACCCTACTTTGAGGAGGCAGCCCTTCTCCAGTTGTATTTTGAGTGCCTTCCGATCTGAGGGGCTCACCTTCCGGCACTATATTGGACGTTGTTTCGGGGCTATTCATAATGTTTTCCAGTAACATATCAGATGGTATTTCACTGCTATTCATAAGGTTTGCACTGGCCATTTCTTTGTGAAGTGGATCACCCCTTCCTTCTTCTGAGTCTGTCTTAATCTGGAAGGTCTGCTGAAACCTGTCCACCATGGGTGACCCTGCTTATATTCGAAATACCAGTGACATAGCCTCAAGCCTCTCAGCAACACACAAACTACCACAGTACAACAAACTGAGAGATGAGTATCATGCTATGAGTATGTAATTATTTCATAATGAAAATTAAAAAACAAAATATATGATTGCAATATGCAGCCAGAGTTAAAAATCACTGATCTTGCCTATTAACATTCAAATATGCTCAAAATGAATAAAAGCAACATATAGGAACAAGGATGTATCCCAAAGCTTCAATGCTATAGAATCCAAAATGATTAACATTTACTATATTGTCTGCTCCACTACTTGTCAGTTTTTCATATTGTGGTGGCTTGCATGTTGCTGTGAAGTTGGAGGCTATGCCACCAGTATTTCAAATACCAGCAGGGTTACCTATGGTGGACAGGTTTCAGCGAAGCTTCCTAAGATAGACTTGGAAAAAGGAAGGGGCCATACACTTCTCAAACTATTGGCCAGTTAAAACTTTATGAATAGCAGTGAAACATGATCTGATATATTAATGGAACACATTATGAACAGCCCTGGAACACTTTGTTTTCTGGAAGATAAGCCCCTCAGGTTGGAAGGCACACAAGATATGACTGGGGAAGAGATGCCTCCTCAAAGTAGAGTCGAACGTAATGATCTTGTTTTGGTTACTTCGTATTGCTCTAACAGAATCTATACCATAAAGGGGCTGCTTTAACAAACAGGTGTTTATTCTCTTACACTTTTGGAGGCTAGAAGTCTGAGTTCAAAGTGCCAGGCTCTAGGAGCTGGGCAAAAGTCCCTCAACGTTGGGCTTCACCACTGCCTCTTGCTCCCGACACACTGAAGCTGGAGTATTTCTTCACTCAGGCAGCTATTGGCGCTGAAGCTGACAAACCCTAAGTCAACAAGTAAAAAGGCATAGTAAAAATAGCCTGCACATGGCAGGCCATTGATTCAAGTCCAATAAGAGTCCCAAGATCGACAGACAACATGGCAGGGTGCTAAATAATGACTCTGCTACATGCAGGATTCAAGCATGCCAAAAGCTCAGAGATCTTTCTCAATGCTTCTCTTTATGTCAGCTCTATCATGGAGTTGATTACCAATCTCATCATGGGGAATAACTACATCTAGCTGCCCAGCCACTCCAAACCAGACCCAGCCAAGTTGACACCTAACCTTATC
>NW_006922266.1:1012135-1016848 GCF_000298275.1 Orycteropus afer afer | reverse complement strand
ACTTCCGTAGTGATACTGCCTCGGAAACCCAAGGAGGGGTCGCTATGAGTCGGGGCCGACTCGACGGCACATAACAACAACAACAACATACAAAATATGAATGCAGGAAAATTGGAAGTTGTCAAAAATGAAATGTAACACATCAAGTTCAATACCCCAGGTATAACTAAGCTAAAATGGACTGTTAATCAGACAACCATATGATCTACATGCTGGGAATGACAAATTGAAGAGGAATGGTGTGGCATTCATCGTCACAAAAAAATCTTTCATGATCTATCCTGAAGTACAATGCTGTGATAGGATAATATCCAAAATTAACCAGTCAATACTACTCTTATTCAAATTTATGCACTGACCACCAAAGTCAAAGATGAGGAAATTGAAGATTTTTACCAACTTCTGCAGTCTGAAATTGACCAAACGTGCAATCAAGATGTGTTGATATACTGGTGATTGGAATGCAAAAGTTGGAAACAAAGAAGAATTCCAGTAGTTGGAAAATATGGCCTTGGTGATAGAAATGATGGCAGAGTTTGCATGATAGAATTTTGCAAAACCAACAAATTATTCATTGCAAATATTTCTTTTCAATATTTTAAACAGCAGGTATACACATGAACTTCACCAGATAGAATATACAGGAATCAGATTGACTACATCTGTGGAAAGAGGCGATGGAGAAGCTCAATATATTCAGCCAAAACAAGGCCATGAGTGAACTGTGGGACAGACCATCAACTGCTCATATGCAAATTCAGGTTGAACCTGAAGACAAAGACAAGAGCCAAAATATGATCTTGATTACATCCCACCTGAATTTAGAGACCATCTAAAGAATAGATTTGATGCACTGAACACCGATGACTGAAAACCAGAGGAATTGTGGGATGACATGAAGAACATCATCCATGAAGAAAGGAAAAGGTCATTCAAAAGACAGGAAAGGAAAAAAGACCAAAATGGATGTCAGGAGACTCTGAAACTTGCTCTTTGTTTTGGTTACTTCATGACACTCTAATAGAAATATACCACAAATGGGATGGCCTTAAAAACAGGACTTTATTCAGACATAGGGCTACCCTCCAACTTTTTTTTTTTTACTAGTTCTGACACCAGCTTTCCCTCCCATGGCACTCATTACCTCTCTGCTGGGTGTGATAATTGATTGCAATGACCACACAAAACTCACAGACGATACTCAAGATTATGGGGTTAATTAGGGTTACAATTCACGTTTAGGAACTGCCCAGGATACAGTTCTTCAATCAAGACAGTCTCCCCTCCGTTGTACCCTCAGACACGCCTCTCTGGCCCTTGGCCTCTCAACCTGGCCTCTACTCTGCTTGGACAAATGCTCCAAAGCTCTTTTAGCTCTGTGGATAGGCACAACTACATGCACCCCACTCCACCAGCAAACCTCCTGCTCAAGGGCACTCAGCTTTCTCTGTGTGCCAGGTAAGCACACCACTCTGTCTCATGCCCCTTGGTTCTGCTGCCAGGGCATCTCTCTGCCAGGGCATCTCTCAGCCAAAGAGATCCAATGCAGAGATCTTGGGTCCAAGGACACACTCCACTTCACCTCCAGCTCTTCTCTCTTGATGGCAGTGAGAGTCCCCCTTTCTGCCTCCAGGAAGGCTCATTTTAAGCCTGGCAGGGTGACAAAACTAATCAATCCCAACATCATAGTTCTATATACCTTATTTGCATGGTCCTACCCAGTAATCTGGTAGGAGTTACCAAGACTATGCTAGAAAAGCCATACCAAGTAATTAACTGCACCACAATATCTCTCACATGTTTTCTATTATTCTACATTATCTCTCTCTCTTTCTTTCTTTTTTTTTTTTTTTTTACAAGCTTATTGCATCTTTCAGAGCTGTCTTAGTTACCAACCCACCAGCCACTCCTCGGAAGGAAGATTGGGCAATCTACTTCCATAGTGATACTGCCTCAGAAACCCAAGGAGGAGTCGCTATGAGTTGGATCCAACTTGACGGCAGAGAGTTAGTGCTGCTATAACAGAAATACAAGTGGGTGGCTTTAAAGAACATAAATTTATTTTCTCACAGTTCTGGACAGAAGTCTAAATTCAGGGCACCAGTTCTAGGGAAAGGATCTCTTTTATTGTCAGCTCTGGGGAAAGATCCTTGTCTCTTTCAGCTTCTCTTAAGTCCTGGCTTCTGTAATTTATTGGTTGTCTTCGTATGTGATTTATCTGTCTTGCTTTTGTGTTTGCTTCTGTGTCTAGTCAGTTCTTTTCCTAACTCTAAAGTGATTGTTTTTTTAAAAAACATTCTATCCCGAGATAGGCACTCTGGTGGCGTAGTGCCTAGGTCATTTGCCTGCTAATCAGAAGGCTGGGGGTTCAAAGCCATTAGTCAATCCACAGAAGGAAGGTTCATCAATCTACTTCCGTAGAGATATTGCCTGGGATACCCAAGGAAGAGTCACTGTGAGTTGAACCGACTGAACAGCAGTGATGTTATTTTTTTTGTATTCTGATATGGCTTCATTAACATAACAACCCTTTATTCCCAAGTAGGATTATATCCAATCCATACTTTGGTGGACACAATTCAATCCATAAAGAAGGCTTACAAAGGAATATTGATATTTGTTATGATAGTCTCTTACATATTTTGAATGGAAGGTCCCTCCCACTTAAATCTGTTTACCTAAGTTAATATGCTTGAATTCACTGGACAATTGTTTGGCTATGATCTCTTTTTTAAATGTTGAATATTATCTATAATTTAATAAATTACCTGTTATCTATACATTTTTTTCCTTTATATTTTTTTATTAGTATGCTAATATTCCCTTTAAGAAGCTTTGGTGGTACAGTGGTTAAGGCATTTGGCTGCTAACCAAAAGGTCAGTGGTTTGAACCCACTGCGGAAGGAAGATGAAGCAGTCTACTTCCGGAAAGATTTACAGCCTTGGAAACCCAAGGAAAGTCGCTAGAGTTGGTATCAACTTGATGGCAACGAGTTTTTCTTTTTTTTTTTTTTGAGTTTTTGGTAATATTCCCTTTAAAGTCTACCTATATCATATTTAAAAGAGCTCTCGTAGCCTAGCGCCTAAGGCATTTGACTGCTAACCAGAAGGTCGGTGTTTCAATCCCACCAGCCCTTCCAGCTGCAAGGAAGATGGGGCAATTTACTCCCATAAAGATTTATCGCCTGAGAATTCCCTCCAGGGCAGAGTTTGAGGACAACCTGGTCCCTGCACGCCCCTGCGCATACCAGACAGAAACCGCAATTCCCAGGAGTTTCCAGGTCTCCCTGAGAACCAACTGGGGGGTGGGGTGGGGAGCCGAAATCTATGGCTTTTCCAATTTTGGACAAACCCAAAACCCGGAACCTGCAACTCGTAGCGACCCTGTGCAACAAAGGAGAATTAACTCCCCCATGAAATTTCCAAGGCTGTAATCTTCACTGAAGCATTCTGTCACGTCTTTCTCCCGTGGAGAGGCTGTTGGGTTAAATCGCAGACCTTTAGGTTAGCAGCCCAGCCACTGCGCCACCAGAGCTCCTTCACAGGGTGCTAGGCCAGTTTTATCTGCGATAACACTGATGACTTCATGACTCGGCATCCTCCGGATCCAACTGGGCTCGCCATTTCGCACTCGGAGGGCAGAGATGGACTGGGCCCTGGCGCCCCGCCTCCGCGCCTGCGCACTCGGGACCCAGGCCAGCCGCTCTTCCGAATCCCAGCGCCCTGCCCCAGGTAAGGGCTGTATGTTGCGGTTGAGTTATGAGCGCGGTGAGCCAGATTCCCACGCAGGTTTGGCCGGATCTACTGACGTGACCAGAGATGGGGAGGATGTATCTCGAATGTGGCTGGGATTTGAGGCCTGAAGCCTCAGGCCCCTATGAGTTTCCTTCAGCGTGCAGTCGGTCTTAGGGTCCTGAGACCAAGAAGGCGTGAGGTTGAGCTCGCGAGATCGTGACTGGGGGAGTGACCTGGTTTGTGGACAAGGCCTGTAGTGAAATGAGAGACCCTGAAGCCCCGTGATCTTTGTCTTCTCCTCAGCTGCCAGGAACTGGTAGGAGAGAAAAGGACCAAGAGGAAAATCAGAGGTGGAGCGCAGAATAAAGTTCCCTATTTGAACGTCAGAACCTGGAGCTGGGGCGAGGTTCTGGGAGCTGGAAGGACCCGCAGAACAGTTAGGAGGAAGACGCGGTGGGAGGCCACGGGACAGGGTGGTCACTGAGATGTCAGCTACATCGTACTGACAGGCAAACGCGGAGTGCGTACCTTCTTCCATCTTCCTCTCGTTTCCATTTGTGCATGCAGGTGGTGGGTAGCGGGGGCCAGGGTGGGTTCTGACCGATCCTAGAAAGGCATGTAGTATCTTGAACTTTATTAGCTTCTGCAGCTCTGCCAGCTTACAGAGAAGGAGGAAACGGATCGCTGCCGTTCCTTTAAAAGCCAGGTTCCATGTGAGTTCGCTGCTTCTTTGTTTCTGTGAATTGAATTAGATTTTCAGGACACGGGACCATTTCATTTCCTTCTCTTGAAAGACTCGCTTCTATTCATTGCTATGAGCTTTAGAATTTACCTACCTACTTAATAATAGGGAACTGAACTGATTTCTCTCCTTTATAGTGCCCATTTCGTACCATTCTACAGTTAATCATGTCCTATTTATTAATTCCTCTGAGCACTATTTTTTCTAAGGATTCTGATGATTAGGAACACCTGCTA
>NW_006922266.1:1010826-1011977 GCF_000298275.1 Orycteropus afer afer | reverse complement strand
TTCCCTCCTAGAGAATCCATTAGTGAAAATTTTTTAGTGTGTGTTTTGGGTAGATGTTTGGATGGGTTGAGAGAGGTATAATGTAATGTTCAAGAATTTTTGTTTCAATCCTCATTGCCACTTACTAGCTCAGTAAACTTGGCTAATCTCTCTGTGCCAGAGTTTTCCTGTCCGTAAAATAAGAATTAGTCAGGTTTCTGAGAGGTGCAAATGGTAATGTTTGGCTACTAACAGAAAAGTTGTCAGTTCTAACTGGAGGTTTAGGAAGAAAGATCTACTTCCAAAAGGTCAGAACCATTGACCCTGTGAAGCACAGTTTAGCTAATACACATGGGGTCACCAGGAGTCAAAGTCAATACCAAGGAAGAATTAAAATAGCATCTACCTCATAGGACTATTTTGAAGATTGGCTATTGCTTAATTAAATGATGGTTCTTAGTATCCCCCAATACAGCTTTCTATATTCCCAAGGGTAATAAGAATGTGAAGTTAATTATGATGGATGCTTGCAAACAGATCCTTGACTGCATCATAAAAAGGATTCTTACTTAACATGGGATCTTTGGACTCTGTTTATGGCCTTTTAGGCCTACAAAAATCTCTTCAGATTATATAGAATTGTTGTCTATATTTGTAAATTAGTAATTTTAGGGAAGGAAGTCTGTCATTTAATGATGTAATGAAAGTTGTATAAGACTCGACAAGATTGATTCTCATTGGTCTAGAATGAAAAACAACTCAATGACTTTTGTTATAATTTTTTACAAAAATGGTATTCAGCAATATGGAATTAGATAAGTAAATTGCACTCTATCCATGTGATGGAATGTTATGCAGATAATAAAAATCATGTCTATAGTTAGTATTCTGGTTACCTGGTGCCACTCTGACAGGAATATACCCAAAATGGGATGGTCTTAACAAACAAAAGTATATTCTCTTACAGTTCAGGAGGCTAGAAGCCTGAGTTCCAAGTGCCAGGCTCTAGAGACTGTGTAAAACCCCTTGACTTTGGGCTTCAGCTCTGCCTCTTGCTCCCAGCCCACTGAAGCTTGAGGCATCTCTTCACTCAGGCAGTTACTGGCTGCTGAGGCTAACAAGCCCAAGGTCGCCGTATAAAATGGCACAGTCCCGATGTTACCAAACAACAT
>NW_006922266.1:1008948-1010391 GCF_000298275.1 Orycteropus afer afer | reverse complement strand
CGTAGTGATACTGCCTCGGAAACCCAAGGAGGGGTCGCTATGAGTCGGGGCCGACTCGACAGCACATAACAACAACAACAACAAGTATTATTGTTAAGGAGCTCTGGTGGCTGAGTGCCTAAGGCATCTGACTGCTAACTAGAAGGCTGGTGGTTCAAGCCCACCAGCCTCTCTGTGGAAGGAAGACTGGGCAATTTACTTCATTAAGATTTACTACCTCGAAAACCCAAAGTGGGTCTCTATGAGTCAGTATTGACTCAATGGCAATGAGTTTTGTTTTGGTTTTTCAGAATTAAGATTTTTAAGGAAGTTTAAAATGATCAAAACTCAAAGAAATTGAAACATAAGGTTTATTCTGAGCAGTTATTCTGTATGTATATAGAGAGATCATTTTGATTCCAGAAAAGGCAATTGACTCAACATTTGCAAATGACAAGCTTATAAAGAGAAGAGGGAGAAGAATAGAAGGTCAGCCATTGGCTAATCTTGACATGGTTGATTAAACTCTTCCCTCCCTCCTTTACTGAGATCAGCAGATAACAATTTATATCTGCACTGGCTGGTAATAATTTGGCCCTCTACCTAGGCATTTGACTGCTAACCAGAAGGCTGGCAGTTCAAACTCACAAGCCACTCGTTGGAAGGAAGGTTGGGCAATCTACTTCTGTAGTAATACCACCTCAGAAACCTAAGGAGGAGTCATTAAGAGTCAGATCCGACTCCTCGGCAGTGCATTTGTGTTTACCTATCTGCAGGAGCTCTGGTGGCGTAGTGCCTAAGGAATTTGACTGCTAACCAGAAGGCTGGCGGTTCAAACCCACCAGCCACTCCTCAGAAGGAGACTGGGCAATCTACTTCCGTAGAGATACTGCCTCAGCAACCCAAGGAGGGGTTGCTATGAGTTGGGACGAACTTGATGGCAGTGAGTTAGGGAACTTGCCTGGGCATGTCCTTAATGATTTACAAAATCACCAGTCCTGTAATCTTTCTTGGCCTGCACCTGTGTACACATCCCAGTCATGGTCCTTTTCCTACTTCTGTACATCTGCCTGCCACCAATCATGATTTTGTGATGATTTCTTTTGTACTCTACCAAATATAAGGAACACCATGACTGTGATTCTGCGGACTCCGTTCATCTTTCTGTACTGTGTATATGCTGATGGTTTCCCTCAATGTGGATGATCGTCTTTGTCCTGTCTAAGGCTTAATAAAATGGCCTCTATAGAACAAGCTTGAATCTGAGGTCTCTTTTCCCTCAACACAGCAGTAAAGGACACTTTCACATTGCTGGAGCAGCTTCTGGTAGGCTTTTGTAGTTTGGGTCAGGTCCTTTATGGTTAATATTTATTTTATGTAGTGGTTATGTTGCGCCCAGATCTTGAATCCCCAAAAACCATCCAGGAGCCGATTCCACTGCAAAAGCATGTTGTTGTTGTTGTT
>NW_006922266.1:983526-1008568 GCF_000298275.1 Orycteropus afer afer | reverse complement strand
AAAAGCATAGGGGTTGTTTATTCAAGCTCGAGCTCGGACCCCCAACTGTCACTGACGCAGCGGTTCAGGATTGAGAGCCCCGAACTCAGGGGTAACAGGATTTTTATAGGGGTTACAGCAGGAATGAGGAAGTTTCAATTAGAAAATTACAGGATTGGTTAACATTTTTCAAATTGCGAGCTGTCCCTACTTGATTGGCTCTGTGTTGTGGGTCGAAGCCCTAAACTGCCGTTTCTAACTATTTTAGGTAAGGTATTTCCTTGCTATTTACTCATTGGTTGTTGCTAGGGAAGTATTGTTGGGGTGAGGGTAGTCAGAGCTGCTTGTGGTTTTTCCAGTAACTGAAGCGTGAAGCAAATGCTAAGGCACATTGAAAAGTGGTTATATATTTAAAATGGCTATATACAGGGTGGTTATATAAAAAACATGGTCTCACAGTTAAGAACATCCTAAATATCAAAATAAGATTTCTATTATTAATTTTCCTCTTTAAAAAGATTTTCCATCTATTGTCTGTTTCACTTTAATGATTTTACAAATCTAATTTGTTTTTAAACTGATTTTTCCTGTTGGTATATCATGAATATTTTTCAATCTGTAACCATTTTCTAACTCTTGGTGTTTAATAACTATCCTAATATTTCGTTACAATGTCTGTGTGTCTGCCAATCCCAGTTCTAAATGTCTATGATATCAGCTGCAGATGCAGCTCAAAATTTGATCAGATCTTATATATCAAGGTCACAGTTCTCCAGACTGTCAAGTCTACCCAAGATTTCAGATGCTAGTCACAAGTTTGGAGATCTCCATGACACTCATATCAAGCCCAATGGCTACAAATTTGGGATTCAAACTGTCCCCTCAAGTTTGATAACTCACTAGCATGACTCACAATAGACTCACAATTACAATTTTTATTATAAAATATACCAATCAGGACAAGCATAACAAAGAAATGCGTAGGACAAGGTGAGGTGGAAGGGTCTCAGACCTGGAGCTTCTATGTCCCAAAAATGTCATCTTCCATAGGTTGATATCTTTCATCAAACAGGAAGCTCACCTATGTTTTCCAGTCCAGGGTTTTTATTGGGGCTACGTTACAAATGCATAATTGATTGAATCACGTGGTTGGTTGAGCTCAGCTTCAGCCCTTCTCCCCTCCCTAGAGTCAAAGTGATCTTTCTGACATGGTTAACCCTCATCCAGCATGAGTCACTTCACTAGCATAAATTCTGAGGTATGATCTAGAACTCCTCCAAAGACTCTTATCACAGGGGAATCTCCAAGAATTTAAAGATTACCCCCTAGCCAGGGACAAAGACCAAATTATTTAGGTAAAGTTAATTATACACTCCATCCAATTTATGGATGTATTGTAAGTTACTTAAATCAGTTATAGTGTAGGAATATTAAAACCTGCCCACATAATTTCTTCAGCAAACATTTGGGCTCCTGTGACTTGACCAACTTTTTAACCTCAAAGTCATATGGGATATATATCTTGTCATTTCAGAGATAGGAACATTTAGGAATGTGACATTGACTTTTGCCAGCTGGAATACAGATTACACTCTGAAGGAGTATTTTTGAATACTTGGAGTATGAAATAGGTAGTTCTGCTATTTTATGCCAGAAGCTTCATTCTTCATTTGAGGAAGTATTTGGGAAATGAAGTAATGATAATATCCTAGAAAGCAGAGCTTAAAAAAAACAAAATTATTTTAATCTCAGGGAAGAAAATAATTTGTGCAAGGAAGTTGAGTATATTACATCGCTCAGTTGGTAATGGTGTTTATATGGTCACAATATAAACTCAATATTAGCTTTAAAAATTTATCTGAATGTTTAATTAACCTGGAATAGGGTGAAGCCATATTGGAAAGAAGAGGAGAATGCAACTCTGCCTATGTGGGGTGGGAAGTGGGTGAGAAAAAGTTATGCCTTCCTTAATAGGAAGTCAGTAAATAATGATTAAAAGTAAAAATAATATTAGCACGTTATTTAAATGTATGGAGTTTAAATAACAAAAGAGATAGCTAAAAGAGATGGCAATTGTTTTCTATAGATTTGGAAAATGGGGAACAGGGTTACAGGGATAGAATAAGGCTTTTGTAATAATTCTTTGCACAACTACTTTGTATATGTGTACTACTTTGCTGTCATGCTGGAAGGTATGCTACCACTTTTTTCTTTTTAATTTTTATTGTGATTTGGTTGAAAGTTTACAGAGGAAATTCATTTTCCATACAGCATTTCATATACATTTTGTTTCATGACATTGACTGCAATTTCCCACTATGTAACAGCTCTCTTCCCACTTCCTCCCTGTAGTTACCTCTTCCCTGCATCCTTCCCTCCCATCGACTCCAACCCCCACCCCCAGCTACTTCCCTGTGCAAACACTGCCCTTCTGTTCTCTCAGGATTGATTGATTGCCCCAAGGAGAGTATCTACCTGATGTAAATGTTCACTCCAGCCTGTCTGTTGTTTGGTTGGAAGCCACAGGAGTGAATTCAGTTCCAAAGCTGATGGGTAGCTAGGGCCCATAGTCTCAGGGGGCTCACCTGCCTCTCTCAGACCAGTAAACCTGGTCTCTCTCTCTTTTTTTTTTTTATGATTTTGAGTTTTGTTTCACATTGTTCTCCCACTCTGTCCAGGATTTCCTGCACTGATCTGTTTCCGAGTGGTTGACGGTGGTAGCTGGGCACCTAGTTCTTCTGGTCTCATGGTCATATAGGGTTAGGATCGCATGGTCTGCTAGTCCCTTGGACTAGTTGTTACCATGCTTCTTTGGTTTTCTTCATTCTTCTTTGCCCTGGATGAGGAATGATCAATTGTTGCATCTAGATGGCCACTGGCAAGCTTTTAAGACCCTAGCCACTACTCACTAGAGTAGAATGTAAAACAATGTTTTCATGTAGTATGTTGTGCCAATTGACCTTGATGTCCCCTGTGACCATGGTCCCAAGCCCACAAGTCCAACTACTTGCTCCCTCAGGGTAGCCACCACAACCTTGCCCCTTGTCAGCTCTATTATACACCCAGACATTCTTACAGCACATACAAATACACACATAGAAACATTGTCTGCCAACCCTACACATGGTCATGGGCACACTCCTGATCATTCAGCCTGTCCACCCATCTATCTTCCTGTAGATTAATGCTTGTCATCACTGGCAACACAGTATTGTACATGCAAAAGGGTTCATCTCTATTTTCTGTACCTCCTGTGTACATCTCTTATGTGTTCCTCTTCCTCAGTGCCACCATGCTGATCACTCACTTTTAGTACATCGCCCTTCCCTTTACCTAAATCAATACTTGTCTCTACCTATCTGTGCACAGCTATTTTAAATGTATGTTCAGGTATAAGTGATAAAAACGAAATTTTTAAATTTGGAGACTTCAGAGAAGAGCTTAATAAAGATCATCTATATATCAGTCAAGGTTCTCCAGAGAAATAGAAAACACACACAAGCATGCACACATGTATGCATGCACACAAGCACATGTATGCACACACATAGTTGAAGGGGAAAGAGGGAGAAAGATTGATTTTTAGGAATTGGCTCACTCAATTATGGGGACTTTGTTAGGTGCAGTCAAGTTTGTTCCAACTCATAGTGTCCCTGTGTACAACAAACAGAATAAAACACTGCCTGATCCTGCACCATCCTCACAATCATTGTTTCATCCCATTGTTACAGTCACTGTGTCAATCCATCTCTTTGAGGGTCTTCCTCTTTTTGGTTGACCCTCTACTTTACCAAGCATGATGTCTTTCTCCTGGGACTGGTTCATTCTAATAACTTGCCCAAAGTATGTAAGATGAAGTCTCACTATCCTTTTTTTCTAAGGAGTATTTGGGCTGTATTTCCAGGACAGATCTGTTTATTCTTCTGACAGTCTATTCAATGCCAACACCATAATTCAGATTCATCAATTGTTCTTTAGTCTTCCTTATTCATTGTCCAACTTTTGCATGCATATGAGGCCATTGAAAATATGGCTTGAATCAGCTGCACCTTAGTCTTCAGTTCTTTAATTTAGTTTCTGCTCTGTTAAACCTTAAAGGTGTTTTGCAGCAGGTTTACCCAATGCAGTACGTCATTTAATTTCTTAGCTGTTGCTTCCCTGGGTGTTGACTGTGGATCCAAGCAAAACGTAATCCTTAGCAACTTTAGTCTTTTCTCCACTTATCCCGATGTTGTTTATTAGTCCCAATTGTGAGGATTTTTTTTTTTTAATGTTGAAGTATAATCCATACTGAAGACTGTATAGTCTTTGATCTTCATCAGTAAGTGCTTCAAGTCTTCTTCCCTTACAGCAAGCAAGGAAGTGTCATCTGCATATTGCAGTTGTCAGTCTTCCTCCAATCCTGATGCCGTGTTCTTCATACAGTCCAGTTTCTCGGTTTATTTGCTCAGCATACAGAGTAAGTATGGTGAAAGGATACAACCCTTACACGCACCTCTCCTGATTTTAAACCATGTAGTACCCCTTTGTTCTATTTGCATGACTACCTTTTGTTCTATGTGCAGTTTCCTCATGAGTACAATTAAGTGTTCTGGAATTTCCATTCTTTGCAGTATAACACAAAGTATAGCTGCACAAGGTGGACACAGAGCAATCTCTCTGCATCACAGCACATGCTCAGACACTTCAGAAAGAGGGTTTCCAGATTTGGACCTGAGAATGGGCTTTCCAGACCTGCTCTACGCATTATTTGTTATGATCCACACATTCAAATGCCTTTTACAGTCAATAAAACATGAGTAAACATCTTTCTGGTATTTTCTGCTTTCAGTCAAGATCTGTCTGACATCAGCAATGATATCCCTTGTTCTACGTCCACACCTATTGAATAGCAAACTCTAGGAATGATACTCAGTAATCTGCATTTTAATAGCCCCTGTAGATAATTCCTATACATGCTAAAGTTTGAGGACCACACTTTGCTGCCCATTATAACCACCTGTGAACCTACCAGTTGCTGTAGGGTTGATTTCTGACTCGTGGTGACCCCATGTGTGCCAGAGAAGACCTGTGCTCCACTGGGTTTTCAGTAACTGATTTTTTAGATGTGTACTGCTGAGCTTTTCTTCCCAGGCAGCTCTGGATGGACTCAAATCACCAACCTTTTGGTTAGGAGCCAAGTGTGTTACTGTATGAATCTTCCAGGCCCTCCTATAATCACCTAGGAGCAGTTTTAGAAAAACACAGGGAAGTTTTAAAAAATTTTTGATTCCCAAGTCACTCCCCATGGTAAATTAAATCAGAATGTTTTGGGGTAGGACCCAGACATCAGTATATTTTAAAGATCCTATGTAATCGCAAAGTTTGGGAATTCTTGTCTACATTTTTTTTATCTTCAGTTTTGGGGAGGCCAGCCAGGTTTCCAAGGCCAGGAAGGTAGATGTGGTTTTGATGGTGTGGCCATTTCTCAGCTGGGAAAATGGCACTGGAGGGAGGAAGATCTGCACAGAGCAGGTCTGGAAAGCCCATTCTCAGGTCCAAATCTGGAAACCCTCTTTCTGAAGTGTCTGAGCATGTACTGTGATGCAGAGAGATTGGTCTGTGTCCATCCTTGTGCAGCTAATTTCCATGTGGCTTTGAGAGGACTTACATGTCTGAACTACCTTTTACCTCTCATAATTTCTGTGTGTGTTTGGCGGGGGATAAGAGGTCCATGTAGGAATGGAGTAGTTTAGATTTTTAAAGTCATTTGGGGAATTCTAAGGCAAATCTATTCTTATGGCTTCATGTTATTCCCCCAGCTCTGGCTTCTGTAGATGCTCTGCATTACCAGTAAATGAACCTTAAGGAACATTGGCTAGTGCTAAAATCATGGCTCATGTAAGTTGGTGTTTCTCTTTATTTGAAATTACATTATATTGCATTATATTTTTCAAATTATATGAACATTTTCAGTCATTATTCTGAAGCTTCCTGACAGAGCCCCACCCAACAGCTTCCATTCCAGTAAAGGATGGAGCCAAGCATCTAGGCCCTTCCTGTGTTCCTTAATCTAGTCCATGTCCATGTGTGCATCGACCAAACCATTCAGAATCTTCTGTGTGCTCAGTCTGTATAGAGCAGAGATGGAGTAGAAGGGAAATCCCAAGAGAAAGGTATTTGAGCTGAGACTTTCAGAAGTATAGGACATCTTAGAGCAGCACTGACCAAAAGAAATATAATGTGAGTTGCATATGTAATTTAAAATTTTATAGTAGCCACATCTAAAAAGTAGAAAAATATGCAAGGCACATAAGTAATTTAAAATTTATAAAACATTACTGAGGTAGTTTACATTCTTCATTTCTTTGTAAAGTTGTTGATATTTGGTTTATGTATTACACTTACAATGCATCTGAGTTTGGATCAGTCACAACTTAAGTGCTTAACAGCCACATGTGGATAAGCTACCTTATTGGACACTACAGTTTTAGAGATTTTTGTATTACTTAAATCCCAAGTATAAATCAATAATGAACATATAAAATGAACTATTGTGTAGCAAATTAAAAATATTCAAGAAAAGATTTACTGTAATGGAAAAATGCTAATGGTACAACATAATGATGACTAGGCCTAGAAAAAATTCTTTAATTTTATGCAAACTCTACTTAGAGATTTTATAGTTAATTTTTGAAAAAAATAATTGTGAAAAATTTGTAAAAATAATAATTGATTAATTATTTTTTTCTAATCCTTTAAGGAAAAGGAGATAGAGCAAATCATGTTTATTGAGAGTGTCAGAGTCAGGTCTGTTGCAGTCAGTGTTCTTATAAACATTATGTCAATTAACTGATAAATTCTGATAATTACCTGAGTATGTCTTGAAGTAAAGGAAATTACATATCTCATACAAACCAAACCAAACTCACTGCCGTTGAGTCAGATCTGACTCATAGCAGTGCCTCCTAGGGTTTCCAAGGTGGTATCTCTACAGAAGTAGATTGCCCAGACTTCCTTCTGAGGAGTGGCTGGTGGGTTTGAACCACCAACCTTCTGGTTAGCAGTCAAATGCCTTAGGCACTACACCACCAGAGCTCCTGAGAACACTATTTGATATGAGCCAGATTTGGCCCACCATCTGTTTTTGTGCAGCTGTAAGCTAAAAATGATTTTTCAATATTTAAAGAATTATTTAAAAAGAAGAAAAAGAATATGTGGCAGAGAGTATATATGGCTTGCATGTTTAATATCTGGCCTGGTGGTACAGAAGGTCAGCAGTTCAATCCCTCCAGCCTTTCTACAGGAGAAAGATGTGGCATTCTGCTTCTGGAAAGATTTACCACCTTGGAAACCCTGTGGGTCAGTTCTTCTCTGTGCTGTAGAGTCGCTATGAGTTGGAATCAATTCTATGATCAATTCTATGGCAGTGGGTTTATTGAAAAATGTTGCCAACCTCTGGTCTGTATCACTAGGAATCTTCAAAAACTTGTACATGCTTTTCTATAGTCACACTCATTTCTTAACTGTCACCTGTACACGTTACAGGCTTCTAGCCCCAGCGTATTCATTTGATATATCCTCCTGTCCTTCAGTGAAATCCTTCTTCATTTTTAAATATTTTTATTTAATTTTACAAATAGGGTATGGGTTTGTCATTTCAGGATTTGGTAATGTTCAGAGATGTGGCTGTAGACTTTTCTCAGGAAGAATGGGAATGCTTGGATTCATATCAGAGGAATTTGTACAGAGATGTGATATTAGAGAACTACAGCAACTTGGTATCGTTGGGTAAGCTTATTTAAATAATTTAGGACTTCATAGAATTGAACGTTAAGGTTGTCTTTCTAGAAACTAGCAGAATATCTGCTTTGTGGTTTGGGAATATGTACTTCTACTAAGCATCTAAAGGAGCTCTGGTGGTGTAGTGCCTAAGGCACTTGACTGCTAACCAGGGGGTTGGTAGTTGAAACCCACCAGCCACCCATGGAAGGAAGATTGGGCAATCTACTGCCATAAAGATTTACCACTTTGGAAGCCCAAAAGGAGTTGCTGTGAGTCAGAACCAACTCAATGGCTGTGAGTTTGGTTTTGGTTTTTATTAAGCATCTGTCCTCATAATTAAACGACCTTTACACTTTCCTCTGCCTTCTGTAATTGCCTTTCTTCTTCAATGAAAGCTGGATATAAACTCTTGGACACTGTCTTGTTTACCTGTTGTTGTTGTTGTTGTTGTTGTTATGTGCCGTCGAGTCGGCCCCGACTCATAGCGACCCCTCCTTGGGTTTCCAAGGCAGTATCACTACGGAAGTAGGATTGCCCAACCTTCCTTCCGAGGAGTGGCTGGTGGGTTTGAACCGCCAGCCTTCTGGTTAGCAGTCAAGCGCTTTAGCCACTATGCTACCAGAGCTCCATTCTTGTTTACCTAGTGTGGCCATAACAAAAAATACCACAAATAGATGGCTCACAGTTTGGAGCCTAGAAGTCCAAATCAAGATATGTGCTGTAGGGAAAGGTCCTTCCTTGTCAATAACCCGGGGAGTTCCTTGGCATTCCTTGGTGTTCTTTGACAATACTTTATATTCCTTGCCATCTATCTTCCCCCATGTGTGTGTTTGTCTGTTCTGCTGTTTTTATAAGACACTTCTGAGTAAGTTTTAGGACCTGGCTTACTCCGGTATGACATTATTAGCATAACAAAGGAAAAGCCATATGTACAGATACAAGGGGTTAGGACTTTCACATTTCTTTTGGGGGGACATAATTTGGTCCACCAGCAGCACAAAGCTGATTCCTATGAGGTGGAGGTCAGACACACCTCTACTCTATAACTTTCTTACCATTTCTGATACAACCTCTCTCCTATGGCACTCTCTACTTCTCTGCTGGATTCACTTATTTATTGCAATGGCCACACCAAACTCACAGATCATACTTAGAGTACAAGTTGGGATCAGCTTCAGCAAGCTACAACTCAGGATCAGGAAGCATGTAGGTAAAGTCTAGAAGCCTCCTCTGAAGTGGAGAGCACATCCCTCTCTTTCCCAGTACAGGACAGCTGTCTCACCTTCTCTTGAGTATACAAGCATGCAGACTCTTCTTTCTGCCATGTCTGCCCCTTCTCAGCCATATAGTCTTTCTCTCAACCTCCTCAGGACAGGCCTCCTCTTGCCCCACTCAGGACAGTCTTTTTGGCCCTGCATGTACCCTCTCAGCCTTGCAGGCCTCCTCTGAGCCCCCTCAGGACAAGCTTCCTCTTAGCCCCCAAAGACAGGCTTCTCAATCTGCTTAGGACATGCCTCCTCTCAGTTCCTTAAGGAGAAGCTTCCTCCCAGCCCCTCTGAGAACAAGCTTCCTTTCAGCCCCTCTGAAGACAGGCCTCTTTGCCCTGCATGCCCCCTATCAGCTGTGCAGACCTTTCAGCCCCCTCAGGACAGGCATTTTTTAGGCCTAGTCAGGACAGGCCTCCTCTTGTCTGTTCACACCTCCTTTTAACCATCCATACAGGCCTCTCTGCCTTTGGACACCCTGCTGTTGGCCTCTTCACTGATAACTGACCTAGCTCTTACTCAGTGTTTCACCTTTGTTCCTCTCCGTTATCTGCATTCCTTGGAGCAGGTTTCTGCTATCACCATCAACTCTGCCACAAGGCCTCTTCCAAGCCTGTCACTGCTGGTTCTGCTTCAGGCCTCGTTCTGGGCTTCTCTTCACATTCAGTGTTACAGCTATTGATCTATGTTACAGCTCTTGACCCATGTTACAGCTCTTTTAAGAGGTTCTTCACCTCTCTGCTGCTTCTCTGCCTCACTTGTCTTTTCTCCTTTTTTTTTTTTTTTTAATTTCCTCCTTCTTTTTGTTTCTTCTCTCTTCTTGCCTCTTTTTCCTTTTCTCCTTTCTCCTTTCTGAAACCTCTGGGGGATTGACTACACACACACACACACACACACACACACACACACAAACTTCGTGTCAATTTCAAGACATGACCCTCCCAGCACGGCCATGAATGGATCAATCAATCCCCTTGGTGGGCCATAGTCACTTTATTTGCATAGCTTATAGTATATTGGGAGCTCTGGTGGTGTAGTGCCTAAGCAGTTGACTGCTAACCAGAAGGCTGGTGGTTCAAACCCACCAGCCACTCCTCAGAAGGAAGACTGGGCAATCTACTTCTGTAGTGAAACTGCCTCAGAAACCCAAGGAGGGTTCACTATGAGTTGGATCTTACTCGATGGCAATGAGTTTGGTTTTTGTTTGGTATAGTATATTGACCAATCACTGAAAGATGTGTAAAGTAGATCTATCACAGGACAGGCTAGACAAAAAGTATCCAACTGTCAAATTGCTTGCAATTTACTCAGGAAATGTCTGTCAATCTGGACAAAAGTGACAAACCCTCAGAACACTATCTCTGAGCAAAGGTAGACTTAGAGGGAAAATCTCTCAAGATGATTTTCTAAAGAACCAAGGTACAAAGATATATAAAGGAACTCATTTCACTGCAGACCTAAATATCTTCCTCATAACAAAATAATAGCCAAATATTAGCAAAAAAGTACCTGTTGTTGTTAGATGCCATTGAGTCAGTTCTTGCTAAAAGCAACCCATTGTACAACAGAACAAAAGACTGCCCAGTCCTGTACCATCTTCATGTCATTGCTGTCTTTGAGCCCCATTGCTGGATCCACTGTGTCAATACATTTCATTGATGGTCTTCCTTTTTTTCTGACTCTCTACTTTACCAAGAATGATGTCTTTCTCCAGGGACTAATCCTGCCTGATAACTTGTCTAAAGTACGTGAGATAAAGTCTTGCCATGTTTATTTCTAAGAAGCATTCTGGTTATATTTCTTCCTAGACAGATTTGTTTATTTTTCTGGAAGTCATGGTATAGTCAGTATTTTTTGCCAACACGATAATTCAAATGCACCAATTTGTCTTCATTCTTCCTTACTTATTATCCAGCTCTCACATGCATATGACATGATTGAAAATATCATGGTTTGGGTCAGGCACACCTTAGTCTTCAAAATGACATCTCTGCTCCTTAACACTTTGAAGAGGTAAAAGTTTTGCAGCAGATTTGCCCAATGCAGTTCATCATTTAATTTCTTAACTGCTGCTTCCATGGGCAACAACTGTGGACCCAAGCAAGATGAAATCCTTAACAACTTCAGTCTTCTCTCCATTTATCCTGGTGTCACTTACTGGTCCAGTTGTGAGATTTTTTTTTTTTTTTTTTCATGCTGAGATGTAATCCATACTGAAGGCTGTAGTCTTTGATCTTCATCAGTAAGTGCTTCAAGCCCTCTTTACTTTCAGCAAGCAAGGCTTTGTCATTTGCCTATCACAGCTTGTGAATGAGTCTCTGCCTGCCCTAATGCCATGTTCTTCTTCATATAGTTTAGTGTTTCAGATTATTTGCTCAGCATACATATTGAATAAGTAAGGTGAAAGGGTACAAACCTGACACATAACTTTCCGAAATAAAAGAGTACATAGTAAACATTTATAGTGATTACTGTGTAGTTGTCACTCAGCTAATAAGTACTTCACACAAACCTCACAACAATCCTATGAGGTAGACGTTACCATTCCCTTTTTACAACTAAGAAAACAGAGGCAAATACAAATTGGATTATTTGCCTTAGTGACTCTAGTCACAAAGGCAGGATTTGAAATCATTGCTGTCTACTCTTACTTCTCAAGAGACAGAGCCAGTATGAATTCAAATTAAAAGAAGACTGTGTCCCTACTTCTCTGTTCTTGTTATTCCTTGTGATCCCATGACTGACTGACTTCAGCCATCAAGTTGGTTGTGACTCAGCAATCCCTCCTTGGGTTTCTTGGGTGGTATTTCTGCAGAAGTAGATAGCCCAGTCATCCTCCCAAGGAATGGCTGGTAGATTTGAACCGCCAGCCTTCTGGTTAGTAATCAAATGCCTTAGGCGTTACACCACCAGAGTTCCCATGTTGTTGTTGTTGTTGTTTGCCGTCGAGTCGGCCCCAACTCATAGCGACCCCTCCTTGGGTTTCCGAGGCAGTATCACTACGGAAGTAGGATTGCCCAACCTTCCTTCCGAGGAGTGGCTGGTGGGTTTGAACCGCCAGCCGTCTGGTTAGCAGGAAAGTGCCTTAGGCACTATGCTACCAGAGCTCCCATAGTAACTCTAATATGAATGTTTTTTTAATCCTTTCACTATTGTTTGTTCTGAAGGCTTAATCAAATAAATTCTTTGTTTCTTTATGATGTTCTATTATTTTCTCTCAAGCAGGATGTTATATTTCTAAGCCAGATGTGGTTACTTTATTGGAGCAAGGTAAAGATCCCTGGATGATTGTGAAGGATAAGAAAATAAGATGGAATCTAGGTGAGTAAGTGCTAATTAAGCAGAGGTAAACCATCATGGCAAACATCATCCTACTGGTTGGGAGGAGACATGTCCTTTAGATATTATTCATGAGGAAAGAACTTGAAATCTGGGAAGAAAACGTAGGTCTTCTCAGTCTGAGGCACCATAAACTTTCATCTATACATCCACTTACCACTGTCATTATTTCTCCTCTTTCATATTTCCCTCCCATGCAATAGGAAATCTTTCTTCCATAATGACAAGCATGTAATCTGTATATTGTATCTAATTTCTTTCTAGCTCATCCTTTTGATTTTAACGTTTATGGATCTGTTTCTTCATTGTCCTTTTCTTGTGGAGTTACTTCATATTAGTGGAGTCACACTATAAATAAATAAATTACTAAGTATTATGAAGTAATTAAGTCCTATGAATAAAAGTTAATAGGGTAAGAATACTGGCCCAAATGGGCCCATTTGAGAATCAATACAGATGGTAATTGCAGTGTCTTAAAACGTGTAAAATACAATTAATTCCATAAATTCATAATGATACTAAAAGCAAGTTTTTTTGGTTTTTTTTACCATTAGACAATATTAGGAAACTGCCTTATTTGGAATATGTAAATTTAAAGAAAAGGAAGCATATATCCTACCTTTCCTATAAGAACTATACCAATGGCAGTAGATAAATGAATGTTTCTCTTTTTAAAAGTATTCAGCAAATAAATGAAGAAGGAATGATTGAATTAGAATATTACCATTTTAGAACTCAAGAAAACAAAGTATTGCACTGAGCAAATTTGCTGCAAAAAAACTCTTTAAAGTGTTAAAGAGCAAAGATGCTACTTTGAAGACTAAGGTGTGCCTGACCAAAGCCATGGTATTTTCAGTAGGCTCATAGGCATGTAAGAACTGGACACTGAATAAGAAAGACTGCAGAAGAATTGATACATTTGAATTGTTGTGTTGGTGACAAATATTGAATGTACTGTGGACTGCTAGAAGAATAAACAAATATGCCTTGGAGGAAGTACATTGGGAATGCTCCTTAGAAGCAAGTGTGGCCAGATTTTGTCTCATGGACTTTGGTCATGTTATCAGAAGGCACCAGATCCTGGAGAAGTATATCATGCTTGGTAAAGGTAGGAGGGCAGTGGAAAAGGTGAAGATCCTTTATAAGATGGATTGACACAGTGACTGCAGTAATGGGCTCAAGCATAGCAACAATTGTGAGGATGGTGCAGGATCAAGCTTTGTATATAAAGTCATTGTGAGTCAGAACCAACTCAATGGCACCTAATAACAGAACCCATAATGAACTTTGAATCTAGGCATTGAACATCAATGCTGATAGTATCACAGAAATAGAAACAATTATACATTATGCTTCTCTTTATGAAAGAATGTAACATTGTTTGTGAAGAAAGTGAATTGCTTCTCAATTTGAGCAAGCTTCTAGAACCAAGTACCAATTTATGAGAAGACAGAAAAACATGTTCTAGAACATCTTGGTACTGCAGTCATCAAAATCCAGACTATGGGAAACTCTACAGGACCAAAAAGAGGGTCTTCAGCAAATTAATTGTAAAGGAAATAAAAAAATAGTAGGGGAACCCATAGATTAAAAATTGAGAAAAAATGTGCCAATCAGCTGCACTCTGTGGACATTTAAGTTATTAGAAAATAAGAAAAGTGGGAGATGAGGCAATGGGGAAATTCTAAACCAAAGCCAAACCCATTCCTGTCAACTTGATTATGACTTGTATTGACCCTATAGGACAGAGCAGAACTGCCCCGTAGGGCTTTGAAGGCTGTTATTTTTGCAGAAGCAGACTGCCACATCTTTCTCCCATGGAACAGCTGGGTTCGAACTGCTAACCTTTTAGTTAGCAGCCGAGTGCTTGACCACTGCACCACCAGGGGTCCTCTAATGGTAAAAAATAGGTATATACAATTTTTTGAAAGAATTTTGCCTTAAGAAGAATGCATATACGTGGGGTGTAGGAAACGTATTTTAAGATGTGAGGTATTAGAGCATGTTGTAGGCTGAAGGAAATGATTCTAAAGAGAGGAAAATTGATGGAAAGAGGATAATTTTGTAAGCAATAACTTTCAGTAGAAGGGAGGAAGCTAAAGAGTACGTGAAGAAATGGCATGAATACTATATGCGTACCTAAGTAGCCAGGTTGATTGGGTAATATTTTTCTTTTAATTGCTTCTGATTCCTCAGTGAAATTAATAAGATTGAGCAGAGTATGATGATTACTCAGTATGTCATTGGGACTTAGTATGGATTGTTGGGTATTTGATCAGTATTGGTACTCAGAAATACAGTTATGTGGTCATAGACTTTCAAAATTTTCAGATCTTTTGATACACCAACCCCGGTGTTAAAGTTACTAAAAATCCCTTGATCATAAATATTCTGTGTCCCATATCGTCTATGTCAGCGAAGAAAGGTGATAAAGACATAATAGCTCAAGAAACAAAGTAATTTTATGACCAGGTGATTTGCTTCTTGTTTTTTCTTTAATTAAAGCTGTTATCATGAAAAGGCATATCACATTTCTGCTTTTATATTGATGTAAGATGGGCTTCATATTTTTTCTTCACAGTGATGGTGTTTAATTGAAAAAAAGTCCCTTCATCCAGTAAAACTCAAATCAGTATTTAGTTTATTAATTTTAAACAAGGTATTTTATACATATATTTTAAATATCCGGTCATAAGCCAATCTTTTGATGTTTGGCCATGCCTTCCCTTTCAGTAAGAATCTGGTGGCACAGTGCCTGAGACATTTGACTTCTAAACAGAAGATGGCCAGTTCGAACCCACCAGCCTCTCCGAGGAAGAGAGAGATGAGGCAGTCTACTTCTGTAAAGATTTACAACCTTGGAAACCCAGTATGGGTTGCTATGAGTCAGAATTGACTGGATGACAGTGGGTTTTTGTTTTTCCTTTCAGTATAAGTCCAGCCCATTCTTTCTTGATTAACTAACACACATAATGCATAGGCTATTATTTCTAGTTTCGATTTTGTACAATAGAGTAAGAATCTAAAGATGCTTGTAAAGCATCTGAATATAGAATTTTTTTTTTCATTTTTATGTTTTCCAACAATCTTTTACAATTTCCTTACCTATGCCTATTTTTCCACTCCTCGGAAGGAAGGTTGGGCAATCCTACTTCCGTAGTGATACTGCCTCGGAAACCCAAGGAGGGGTCGCTATGAGTCTGGGAAGACTTGACGGCAAATAACAACAACACAACATGCCTATTTTTACAGCAATGTAATGTGCATTTATGGCCACTACTTCCAAAGCATTCAACTTAGTTTTGGTAGAAGTGTTTGTCTTTAAAAAACGAAACCAAACCAAATGCACTGTCATTGGATTGGGTCTGACTCATAGCGACCCCTCCCCTCCTTGGGTTTCTGAGGCAGTATCACTATGGAAGTAGATTGCCCAACCTTCCTTCCCAGGAGTGGCTGGTGGGTTTGAACTGCCAACCTTTTGGTTAGCAGTCAAATGCCTTAGGCAGTAGGCCACCAGAGCTCCCCTTTAAACATTAGTAATTTTAGTTGCTTACAGGGATAAGAGCTAACATAAACAATTTTGGGAACAGACATAGCTGACTCCTTGGTAAGCATATAGCTCAGCTGTATACACTATAGAGTACTCTCCTAGATTAGAATATTCAGCATGCCAAAGTATAAATCTGGCATGTCAGTTATGTGAGGCACCATATATGAGAATCTCAGTTTTACTATATCGTCACTAGAAGTATTGTGTTTGTTTGTTTTATGAAAACTATCAAATTTTATAAGTTTTGTAGCTTTTTCTGATTTGTTTATTATTAGTGACTGTGGACATTTTGCCCCAAGTTTGTTTATGTGTGCAAAAATTAACACTTTCTCACTTTTCTTACAGATGTTTTGGGTTTTGTTTTGATTTTGCTTATGAGTTTCCTTTTAGATAACTGGTTTTTAACTTTCATTTTGCAAGTAAAATTATTTTCAGGCAAATCTGTAATTACCATCATGTCTTAAAGTTTGTCAGATCTTTATAAATGTCTATTTATTTACTATTGCTATTACTGTTTGGGAGCTCTGGTGGCATAGTGCCGAGGGCATTTGACTACTAACCAGAAGGCTGGAAGTTCAAACCTACCAGCCAGTCCTCGAAGGGAAGTTTGGGCAATCTACTTACGCAGTGATACTGCCACGGAAACCCCAGGAGGAGTTGCTATGAGTTGGATCCAACTCGATGGCAGTCATTGCTGCTCACATATCATTTATATGTTTTCTTATTGAGGCCCTAATTAATTTTTCTCTAAAATACTTAAAAAATTTCCATAGTTTTGTTTTGCTTCCTTTGGTGGACAAAAAGAAAAATACACACAGATTTTTAGCAGTATTTGCCATGACATTTATTTATGTGTCTCTGCTTAAACTTTATTCACACTTTAAATCACTGCTGCCTTTCCATGTCTTTTTAGTATATCCTTTGTTGGTATATTGAAGTGTAACATATATCTTAAAAAGATACAGATCATCAGAGAAATTTCACAAAGTGACCACATCCATCTAACCAGTACACAGATTCAGAAATAGAGAATTAACAATACATCAGAATTCCCCTACTGGCTCCTTCCAATCATTCCTCCCTACTGTCTGCTATCCCTGATTTTTTTTTTAACATCATAAATTAGTTCTGCCTTTTTTGAACTTTATAAAAAAATGGAATCAGTATGTATTCCTTATATCTTGCTTTGTTTACTCACCATTATATTTGTAAGATTGATTCATGTTATATGTAGTTATAGATCATACTCATTGCTGTACATGTTGATAGTGTGCCATATTTACTTTGCTATTCTTCTGTTGAACATTTGGATTCTTTCCTGTCTGGGCCTTTTATAAATAGTGTTACTGTCATACATTTTAAGAAATAACTTTTTCTTTTTTAAAAGTGTTGAGCACATAGTGCATAAAATTTGAGAAAATACATGTTTGAGAAAAAACACATCTCTTTGCTCAGGATTTTACTGTCCTTTGAATATGGCATGTTGTTATACATGAAAAATCACTGAAATACTTTTCTAAGAAGAGCTGATGATAACATTAGCTATGAGAACTGTTGGGGAGGATTAAAGAAGAGTCCAAAGGGATTGAAAATAAAAACCACCTTAATTCTTTAAGAAGGTATATGTATAGAAGCAGGACAATCTATTCAATAATTGTTAAGTAATTATGGGAAAGTAACAGTTACTATGTACTACGGGTTTGTTGGAGCCCCATTGGTGCAGTGGTTAAAGCACTTGGCTACTAACTGAAAGATCGATGGCATGAGTGCCTCAGTCGCTCCATGGGAGATCTGGCAATCTGCTCCCATAAGCTTAGAGCCTTAAAGGAAAGCCAATGGGGCACAGTTCTGTTCTGTCCTATAGGGGCTCTATGAGTCAACATTGACTCCACGGTAATAAGTTTGGTTTATTTTTGGATGAGTTTGTTATTCACTGATGGTTGAAAGATTGTTTCGGTCCTGGGCAGGTTTGGAGGAAGAAATAAAGAGAATAATAAATGGGGAAGTTAATTAATGTGTAACAAAATTGAGAAAAGTGTTAAGAAGTAAGGAAAAAGTTACTGAGATAGAGAATAAAGGACACAAATTAGATAAAATCTGTAATATGTTTTCTGATTTTTGACATGATATCTGAAAGATAAAAAAGGAACTCAACCATTCAGAGAACCCAAAATCAGAGGATTCCTGAGAAATTTAACAGCCTGTGAGAAACTAAGAAATGAAAATATTGTAAAATATTATAGGAACTTAAAAGAGAGAAGTGTGATAGGAATATAGGAAGCAAAGGGGACAGTGATTTGAGATGATATTTTATAAGTTGTCAGGAGCCATGTTATTCATGTTAAGATGTTTGTACTTTATTCTAATTGAAAAAAGAAACCATTAAAGACATTTGAGTAAGGATTCTCAAACTTTGATCTGCATCAGAATAAATCTTTTAAGGAATGTTAAAAATACAGGTGCCAAGCATCTACTTCTGTAGATATTTATTTAGATAGTCAGAGTATTTAGGTTGTTCAGAATAGTGTGCCTGAAAAAAAAAAAAGAAATGTGTCATAACTTTCCTAGGTTAATTCTAACCCACATATCTCTTTAAGAACTACTCTTCTATTCTGTTCCCTAATCTCCAACTTTTGTACATGTACTGTCCTCATTTTCTTTATTCCCCTTAGCTTTTTCAAATTATAGGACTATTTTAGAGTTTCCTAGCTCATTCAAGTCAACTTGACTTTATTTTCTTAAATTTTTCCTATTATCCAAGTTTTTATTGACTTGTTTGTTTACTTTTCTAGAATATGGGGAACATCATGTGTTTGCCTCTCTGTTTCAGATTTGGAATCCAAGTATGACACTAACAAGTTATTTCAAGAAAAAGACATTTATGAAATGAATTTATCTCAGTGGGAAATAAGGGAAAGAATTAAAAATCATGGTCTTGAAGACTCCTTTGTTGAAAAAGATTGTGAATTTAAAAACAAGTCTGAGAATCAGGCATGTCCTCAAGAGATATTTTTCAGACAAGTGAAAACCAGCTGTAAAAAAATACCTGCTTTCAGAAAATGTACATCATTTACTCTATATCAGGGAAGAAATAATTCAGAAAAACCCTATGAATGTGAGGAATGTGGGAAGGCATTTAGAGTACGCCAGCAGCTTACTTTCCATGAGAGAATTCATACTGGAGAGAAGCCCTATGAATGTAAAGAATGTAGAAAAACCTTTAGGCAATATGCACACCTTAGTCGCCATCAGAGAATTCATACTGCTGACAAACTATATGAATGTAAAAAATGTGAAAAGATCTTTAAATGTGGCCCAGACCTTCGAGTACATCAGAGAATTCATATTAGTGAGAAGCCCTATGAATGTAAAGAATGTGGGAAAGCCTTCAGAGTGCGAGGACAACTCAGTCTCCATCAAAGGATTCATACAGGTGAGAAACCCTATGATTGTAAGGAATGTGGGAAGGCTTTTAGACAGTATGCACACCTTACTCGACATCAAAGACTCAGTAATGCAAAGAAGTGCTATGACTGTAAGGAATGTGGGCAAACATTCTTGTGTAGTACAGGGCTTAGACTACATCACAAACTTCATACTGGTGAAAAACCTTACGAATGTCAGGAATGTGGGAAGGCATTTAGGGTGCGGCAACAACTTACACTTCATCAGAGAATTCATACTGGTGAAAAACCCTATCACTGTAAGGACTGTGGGAAGACCTTTAGCCGTGGCTATCATCTAACTCTTCACCAGAGAATTCATACTGGTGAAAAACCTTATGAATGTAAAGAATGTCAGAAGTTCTTTCGCCGTTATTCAGAACTTATTTCACATCAAGGTATTCATATTGGAGAGAAACCCTATGAATGTAAGGAATGTGGAAAGGCTTTTCGACTATTCTCACAGCTTAATCAACATCAGAGTATTCATTTTGGTGAGAAACCTTATAAATGTAAAGAATGCGAGAAGACTTTTAGACTGCTCTCACAGCTTACTCAACATCAGAGTATTCATACTGGTGAGAAACCCTATGATTGTAGCAAATGTGAAAAGGCCTTTAGGCTTCACTCATCTCTTATTCAACATCAGAGGATTCATTCTGGTGAGAAACCATACAAATGTAAAGAATGTAAGAAGGCATTTAGACAACATTCACATCTTACTTATCATCACAGAATTCATAATGTATTTTAATAATCAAATTAAGACTTCTGTTGTGAATTTTGTGTTAAGGAAAATGAGGAATTCTAGAGGAAAACTTTTTTGAACATAAGAATCCCTTTTCCTTCATGCTTAACTAACTCACCAGAAAAAGTTTTATTCAAAGGAAGGAATGTGTCAACTTAATGCATGTATGGAAGTTTTCCATCATCTCTCAAAGCATGTTAAGCTTTAAGAAAATTCATTCCAAAAAAATGAATTCTTATTAAAGGAGTGAATGTGTAAATGCTTTTAGTTGTATCATCTATATTACTCCATCTTTACAGTATACTTATGGTGGTTACCAGGGCAACAACTCATGCTGAAAATTGATTTAAAAAGAAAGAAAGAAAGAAAGAATTTATTCTTCACTTCCTGTATGAACTATTTCAGGGCAACAAGAAATTGATACAGGAAAGTTCTTTATTAGAGAATTCTAGCCAATGAATGCAGGAAGGAGTATAGAATTAGAACAATTCACCATTTTGCAGTTCTTAGTGATGAAATGAATCTATGCACAATTCCCAGTAGATGTTCAGATCATTAGGTAAAAAGGTTGACAGAAACTTTATAGTGAATAGATCAGGCTGACAACATCTCAACCCACTGATCATTCTTAACCTCACCAAAAGTAGGAAATCAAAACATTATGTGCCTCTTAATGTGGTAAAATAAGAGAGAGACATCTTGGCAAAAATAATGAACCTGATTTTAATCAAGCCTCAATATCTAATTTAGAGAAAGTTCAGGGAATAGAAGAAAACATTAAATGGCACAACAAGAATAATTAAACCTAAAATGTTGGTAATTCAACAAGAGGAATGACCCAGATTCTTCAAACAATAATTAGTATTGAAAAAAGGATGCTGGAACTCTTAGACATTAAAGAGACTTAAGAGCTGTACAAATCAAATGCAATAAATGAGTGTTTCTTACTAAGATTATAAGTTGAATGAACAAATGGAAAAAATTTTAAGACAAGTGGGAAAATGAAAATATTAACTGAGTATTAGATAGTATTAAGAAATTGTTTTTGCTTAAAAGTTGGAAATAGAAATACTTATCATCCAGCAATCCCACTACTAGGTATATATCCTAGAGAAATAAGAACTCTGACATGAACAGATATATGCACACCCATGTTTATTGCAGCATTTTCACAATAGTAAAAAGATGGAAACAACCTAAGTGTCCATCAATGGATGAATGAATAAACAAACTATGGTACATACACACTATGGAATACTATGCAGTGTTAAACAATAACAAACCAGTGAAACACCTCATAACATAGATGAAACTAAGAGGACATTATGCTAAGTAAAATTACTCAATCACAAAAGAATACTTTATGAGACCACTACTGTAAAAAGTCAAGAAAATGTATACATACAGAATGAATCATTCTTTGAAGCTTACCAGGGGTGGGAGGGGAAAAGAGGATAGATAAATCATTAAGTAGAGGGTAGACACCTATTAACTTGGGTGAAGAGAAAGGGCAATATACAATAGGGAGGTCAGCACAAAATGATCAAGGCAGAGGAAGACATGAGGAGCACAAAATTTAAAGACAACAATGTAAACACAATCTTGCGATAGCAGTTTTAACAGTCTACAAGTGATACTATAAGACACTCCAGCTGAACAAGTGTAGGAAGGCAAATGGGACTACACCCACAAATATATAGAAATTTGACAGAAGTATCTCTATGTATGTATTTATATGTGCTGCAAATATATCCATAAATATAGTAGAGCAATCAGTAGGCAAAGTTATGAAAACTTCTTAGCTATAACCACACACCTTGAAGCAATGAGTCCCTGGGGCTGGGGGCTCGGGAACATCATCTAGGAGACGTCAAAGTCAATTGGCATAACCATCCACAAAGAATGTTTTATATCCTTTGGTGAGTAGTGACTGGGGTCTTAAAAGCTTGTGAGCAGCAATCTAAGGTGCAACTATGGGTTCCTCCCTGTCTGGAGCAAAGAAGAGTGAAGAAAATCAAAGACACGTGGAAACAATTAGTCCAAATGGTTAATAGACCTTGTAAGCCCCAGCCTATGTGGTCCTGAGACCAGAAGTAGATGGTGCCCAGCTACCACTGCTGACTACTTTGAATGGGATCATCATAAGAGGTCCTGGATAGAGTGGGAGAAAAATGTGGAACAAAACTCACAATCATGAAAAAAAAAAAAAAAGACCAGGCTTATTGGTCTGATAGAGACTGATGGCTTTAATTTGCATATCCCTAGTGGCTGTAGATGTTGAACATCTTTTTATGTGTTTTATTTTTTATTCATATGTCATCTTTAATGAAGTGTCTTCTCAAGTATTGTCCATTTTCTAATTGAATTATATATCTCTCTTACAGTTGACTTTTGAGAGTTACTTGTATATTCCAGATGTGAGTTCTGTGTCTGATACAGAACTAGAAAATATTTTTCTGAGTTGATTGTCTTTTCTCATCTTAAAATAGCAAAGTTTTAAATTTTGATGGTCTAATTTAACCTTTTTTTTCCCTGCAATAAATTGTGATTTTGATGTCATGTCTAAGAACTCTTTGCCAAACCATATGTCATGAAGATTTTTACCAGTGTGTGTTTCTAAAAGATTTAGAGTTGCACATTTAGATTTATGATACATTTTAAATTAATTTTTTGTAGGAGGTATAGGTTTAAGTTCATTTTTTAAGTGATGTTCTAGCATCGTTTGTTGAAAAGAAAACTGTCTTTTCCCCTAGAATAATTTGTACACCTTTGTCAAAAATTAACTGGACATATTTATATGAATCTATTTCTGAGTTTCGTATTCTTTTCCACTGATTTATGTATCAATCTTTCCACCCATAGCACATTATCTTAATTACTGTTAGCTATGTAGTAAGTCTTAAGGTAGTATGACTTTTCCTAATTTGCTGTTCTTTTCAAAATGTTTTAGTTATTCTAGCTATGTTGCCCTTGCATTTAAAAAAAAAAAATTAGGTTAGTCTCATCTATGTGTAGAACCAAGTGTCATTGGCTTTTGCAGTGCAGTGCATTACTAAATATAGCCCTTCTAGCCATAGTCTTTTTGACCCCTCCATATAGATTCAACAGGACTATGCTAATAAGGTGCTTGTGACCCACCAAAGGGATTGAACAACTTGCTACTGATGCAAATAAGGTGTATAGAATCTGTGATGGTTGAGGTTTTGTGGCCATAATTGTAAGTAGTTTAGTATTTATGTGGTAATGTAATCATCCTCCATTTTGTGATCTGAGGTAATTATCCTTTATTTTGTCATGTGTTGTAAATCATAGCTTCTGTGCCTGTGGTTATGGTGCCGTTTGTGAGTGAGAACCATCATGTTAATGAGGCATGATTAGGGCTGGATGAATCTTGAGTCACCGTCTTACTAAAGGAAGTTACTCAAGTTACCACCTTTACCCTAGTCATCACCCTTACCATCCTTACTCAAGTCATGTTCATACTTGAATTATACCATTCATTTTACAAGAAATAAAAGAAGCAAGCAGAGATGGGGACCTTAATACCACCAAGAAAAGGAGTGAAGTGTGTCCTTTGAATCTGGGATTCCTGGAGGACCTCCTAGACAGACAGAGAGCGAGCTGTAACACTGGAGATGGCAAGGGATGGCAAGAAACAGAGGCAGCAGAACAAGGAGACCAGCAGGAAACAATGTGGTGGAGCAAGAAAGCGGAACACCTTGGGCAGGAGGATTGCTGGTGGAGTGGGGAGTCTCTAGGAGTTTATTGGTGGAACTAAAAGAGCTTTGTAACACTTGCCCAAGCAGGACAGAGGCCAGGTAAAGGATCTGAGGGGCTGAGAAAAGTGTGCCTACAGACATGGCTGAGAAAAATTTGTCCTGATCAAAGAACCATAGCCTGAGTCATTTCTGATCCTGAATTGTAAGCTATTACTTCCCTAATAAATCCTGTAGTTGTGAATATGGTCTGGGAGTGCTATGTGGACATTGCAATATATTATTGTACCCAGCAGAGAAGCAGTGTGCCATAGAACAGACAGCGTCAAAACTGGTAAAATTTTGGAAAGAAGAGATATGTCTGACCTCTACTTAATAGGAGTTAGATTTGGGCTGTTAATGCTAATTATTTTTTCTCCTTTTTCTTATGAAGTTAGAGGAGGTCAGCAGATACTCCACCACCTTATAATTTTCACAGCTTTTTGATGGAAACAGTTGGATCTAAAAATCAGGTTGGAAAAAATTGATAGCTTTAGTATGTTGAGCCTTCTGATCCATGAACATATATTTGGATTTTCTTTTACTTATGAGTTATTAGTGTCCGGCATACATGTCCTGTTCATGTTTTGGGAGATTTATAGCTAAGTATTTAATTTTTTTTAGTGAATGTAAATGGTATTTTGCTTCTAATTTTGGTGTGTAATAGACTGTTGCTAGTATAAAGTATAAACAACAACAGTGTAAAGTAATACAATTGATTTTTGTATGTTGGCTTTGTATACTGCAATCATAAACTCAGTAATACTTAGATTTTAGTATACTCTTTGCATTTTTATACACAATCATATAACTTATAGGTAGAGAGTTTTCTATTTTTCTTTCCAATCATTAATAAGCCTTTTATTTCCACTTCTTGGTTTATTGCACTGACTATAACTTTCAGTTTTGTTATATTGAACAGCAGTAGTGAGAGAACATCCTTGAGTTATGGCTGACATGAGTCATAAATAATTCAGTCTTTTACCATTGAGCAGTTGTTAACTATAGACTTTTTTAATATTTTGTCAAATGTCTTTCTGACATCAATTGATGAAATAATGTGATTTTTCATTTTTAGTCTTTTAATATGGTGTTGTTGTTGTTGTTATATGCCGTTGAGTCAGCCCCGACTCATAGCGACCCCTCCTTGGGTTTCCGAGGCAGTATCACTACGGAAGTAGGATTGCCCAACCTTCCTT